>NW_025943613.1:0-3017 GCF_000764305.2 Hyalella azteca | reverse complement strand
TCTTCAAAAACAGACTAGACGAAGCTATGCAGGAGCATATGTTCAGTCTTAAAATGCCTAGCAAATTACGGACCAGGCAATAAGTCCAGCAGCTATCTCAATCAATCGTCAGTTATGGAAAGATCGGGTTCCAAAGGCCGGATCCCTTGTGAATCAAGTCACGACAAGTTCAAGAATCGGCAACAGGCCTTGGGCCTATTACTTCAGCGCCGACACTTCTATTCTATTATTTTGCATCGGGCACTGCAAGACGGGCAGGAAGAGACTTCACTGCCGAAAGGCGAAGCAGTTTACTCAGTTCCAAAATTTTATACGTCATTTGCTAAATACGTCACCAAGAATAGTTCTAAGTTCTTTGATACGTCACCAAGAATAGTTCTAAGTTGAAGAGTATCTCTACAGATAAGGCTGTTAGATTTGTGGTTATTTTTTAAGGAGTTTATTATAAACTAAAGGCTTTTTCCGGTGGACCCGGCGCGCTCAGAGTTAAATTAGTTATTATTCTTCCAGGTAACTTGGCATTTGTTGAATGAAGCTTGGATTACCCAAGCTTTTTTGCTCCCTGATTCATCCAACACTCATCATTTATTCATAACTGTTCTGTCTGGCAAAACTCATTTAGCGGTCAGAGTATCAAACTAAAAACTCGGCTCAAAAAAATACTAACAATGTAAACGTGAAATGGAAATAGGTTGTGAAATAATTTTTGTATATTTCTCAAAGTTCGATAGTTCATATTTCCAATGAACAATGGAAGTACAAGATTGGAAATTTCCTACTTTAGCGATTTATATTTTCATTGAACATCTACGAGATAGCCATGATTTCTCGGGTTATAAATGAACACGCTGAACGCGAAATAACGCTTCAACTCGAAAAGGAAGTTTTGCACCAACATTTCTCAAATTTTACTCACATGATGTTATTGTACAGCTAAATGGTACAAACATTGCAAAATATCTACAAATTCTTTTTAGAGCCAGACAGTTACAGAAACAAAGATAATCACGCTCCAAATTCCAGCATCAAACTCTGCAATTTTTTTTTCAAGCTTTGTGCACAGATTTTTATTAACGACGCAGAGTGGTTGAGTCTAGCTAAAACTTTCTCTTGTAATATTGTTACGCAGTCCTGTCATCCGTGAGCCAATCCAACGTAACATCTCGATACGTTGCTAGGCAGGGTGGCCCAGCGGTTACAGTGTAGGGTTTTATGGTAATCCTCATCTAGAAATGATCAAAAGTTAAGCGCTAAGCAGGATAGAAATAAGTGATCATCAATTAAGGCATTTTAATAAGAATTTATTCAAAGCTTCGTATTCGGGGCAGTTTCTTCATATTCAAGGCAGTTTGAAATCCATTTAGAAAGCTGCGTCCAGGTTTAACTTAATTTTGGCAGAAAGGCAGAAGTTGAAGATTACTGGAGATACTGGTAAAAACAAACGCATCATCACAATAGAGTCAATAAGCAAGTAATAATTCAGATATTTCAGTGGTTCAGTATTTACGTTAATTAAGGAATAAGGCTCACCTTAATCAATTAAGATTAAGTGCACATATTACGTAGTGCTTTTAGATGTAGAAATTAATATTGTAATGATTATCGTTTCATTTAACGCGCGGCAGTTCCGAATATAAATAGAGGTCACTTTAGTATAGAGAATGACCACCTTGGCCAGTCATGTTAATAATTTTAAGGTTTAAAGGTTAACAGTTAAAGTTTAACAGTTTTAAAGTTTCAAGTCAAATAGGCAATTTGACGAGCCGGCCAAAGTGTCAAAAAAAAAGAAGTGAAAAACGCATGCACCCCAAAACTGAAAAGTATAACTAAGCAAGAGTTGTGCACAACAAATAAACATCTCATATTTAATGATTTAAGGAAACTAAGGTAACCTGGTGAGTAGAGGAACTGGACACGACCGCGCTGGCAGAGTTTTCTCAACAATAAAGCTACTTCGGGAGCAGCGGCTCAGCCTTATATGGACTAAGCACGTTCTGCATCTTCGTGGCAACCTTTCCAGAAGACCGGATCGGAAATTTTCCGAACAGTTCAGACTACCAGGATTGGAGCAATGTGTTCCGGGTTAGATCCCTCCTTCCTGCGACAGTTTAGTTCCGGATTACATCCCTGCTTCCTGTGACAGTTTAGTTCCGGGTTACATTCCTGCTTCCGGCGACAGTTTAGTTCCGTGTTACATCCCTGCTTCCTGCGACAGTTTAGTTCCGGGTTACATCCCTGTTTCCTGCGACAGTTTAGTTCCGGGTTACATCCCCGTTTCCTGCGATAGTTTAGTTCCGGGTTACATCCCTGCTTCCTGCGAAAGTTTTGGTCAAAATCGGCAAGATGGCCGGGCGGTTAAGAATCGGCTACAGCCCAATTAGGCCTTATCAAAACTACTCTGCTATATTAAATGGAATTCCCTCGTTCGCTACTCGTGCACGTAAGATACAAAGGCTTACAACAAGTAGTTGTAGAATGGTTTGCTAGCGCTTCACCACTAGCTATTTCGCACCGGGGGTAAAAAAGATAACATCGCCAGCAGGTCGGCAGGTCTCAATTATTCAAGTCTGAAATTAATCACCACCAACAAGGGTCAGGAGGTTTCAGATGTCCAGCCCGCTTAAGCTGGCTCGAAAGTAGCATCGTTAGCATCTCAATGAGATGAAGTGACAAGGAGGGACAAGAAGGGACAGGTGAAAAGCAACAGAAAGTCAGAAACTAAGACACTCGAACAAGAGGTCGCTTACACGGGACGTCGGCCGCCCGCGCGAGAGAGAGAGAGAAGGGAAATGTTAGGAATCCTACCTACATAATAACTTAATGTAAGGAATCCTACCTATATAATAACTTAATGTAAGGAATCCTACCTACATAATAACTTAATGTAAGGAATCCTACCTACATAATAACTTAATGTAAGGAATCCTACCTACATAATAACTTGACCCCAGAACTGAGATCCGCGGTCAGGCATCGCGAGCTCAGCGGTGGGGCGCTCAGGAACAATCCCACTAGGA
>NW_025943612.1:0-146128 GCF_000764305.2 Hyalella azteca | reverse complement strand
TAAAGCAGTAGGCAGACGACTTCGCCTACTAATAAGTGACTGTCGACAAGCGTAATTACAATAAAGGTTTAAACAATTAAATGAATTTTAACAATTTAAAAAAAAAACATTTATAAAAACCACGTTTGTCTGGTGGTTACAAAACCAAAGTCAATGAAATAAAGTAAATAAAAAACTTTTAAAAGCCAAGTTTTCTTAACGGACAAAAAAGAAACATTATTTTTTTCAGTGAGTTGTCCTAAATTTTATTCATGACCTAAAATGAAGTCTAAAGTTTATTTTTTCAAATCTTATGCTGAGAAAACACAAACAAAAAACAAGGGGCGGGCTGTAAGACACATCCATTACCCAAGTTCTATTCATAATACTTAATCTGTAGCTCCTCAAATTATATGATATTTAGATCTTCACAGTGCCCGCCCAACGTTTTTTTGTGTTTTCTCAGCATAAAATTTGAAAAAATAAACTTTCGAGTTTATTTTAGGGAACGAATAAATTTTAGGACAACTCACTGAAAAAGTTAATGTTTCTTTTTTGTCCGTTAAGAAAACGTGGTTTTTAAACGTTTTTTATTTGCATTATTTCATTGCTTTTAGTTTTGAAACCACCAGAAAAACGTGGTTTTAAAAAATGTTTCTTATGATATTTATTTATTTTCTACTTTTTAGTTCAATATTTTTAATATTTAAAACAAATTCATCAGAAATTATTCTCTATACATTCAGTTTTATTGACAAATAGACAAACCGCTATAAACAGAAATATTTTGCCTTATTAGTTTCCAAAAAATATTTTGGATGCCAGGTCTAACCTCGTGGAGTTGAGGGAAACTAGACACAACACAGACAAACAGGAACATATAATCGAACACCAACAAACACAGCATATAAAGAAAGTTTTGCACACTTAGGTTTTTTATATTTATTTAATTTCTACTTTTTAGTTTAGCAATTTTAGCAATTCAAATCATTTTCAGGGTTGGCAACTCTGGATGTTCGACAAAAAAACTCACTCAATTCCCAACCGTGAAATTTTAGAGTGTTTTTTACTTTTTTTTATTTTTTTAATTATAACTTCTGATGATCAAATCTTGAATTGTTAGGCAGCATAAGCATGCATACGAAATTTCAAGTTTCTATGATCTTCAGAAGTGCTCTTAATTAAGGTTTGAATTTTTGATGACAGACGGACACGAAGCGAGGATAAGAAAAACGTGGTAAAATAGACGTAATCGTCGTATTTCCGATTAGTTTGACGCCTTATGGAGGCAAATTGTTTATAAATTGTTTTAAAATTTTCAAGGGCTCTATAAGCCCGAAATTCTGAGGTTTTTAGTGCGTCCTCCGGCAAGCGTTCCATTGCCCAGGTGAGCACCTACTGTAACTTGTATGTGATCTTCTGTGAAGTAATGTAGGAGTTAGTACCAGCCGTTAACCAAATTATAAAATTTAAGAGAATATTTGAGGAAAATAAACATTCCAACATTGTAGACTTGTTTTGAACTATCACTGAGAATCCTCAATAAAGTAAAAGAAACTAACTAATTTGCAAGAATTATAAAATTTTCAATTCTTACACATAATTTTAGAGCTGTCATACCTCAGATGCCATCAATGATAACGCGCTGCCATAGCAGAACCTCCACGGAACAAGAAGTGCAAAGTCTACGGACTCTGATGCTGACATTTAACTATATAATCTCATCCACTGGGCAACTGTAAGGTCTGTTGCACCACTTTCTGAAAAGATGTTATTCGCATCAAAATAAATTTGAAATACAGCGTAGCCAAGTTTAGGCCAAACAATTTTCATCTCTGATTTCCACACAAGAGAGATAAATGGCGAAAAAATTATGAATATATATGCACAGAGCAAAAAGCGAAAAGTGGCACTTTCATTGCCGCATTCATCATCCTCCCTCAGTTCCCTACTCTCAAATATTTACATGAAAGCAATGGATCATAATGTGCACTGTCTTTATAATACATAATAACTCTCCTGCATTAATCCAATTCGATCATTACTGCATTACTCCTGCATTACTCACAATTCAAACAGAGATAAATAATAGTTGTTAGAAATTTCAATATTTCTTATGTAGCAAAATTATGGAGTTCTTTTTCTCCATACCTATCGATAGGTATGAGTTTGTATGTAGAAGAAGTAGAAGAAGTACCTTGACCGTAGGCTTATAAACTTAAATTAGATTCCTTAATGTATATATATATATTCCTACCATGGTAAAAAGAACCGAGTTCTTCTTCTTTCAAAATTTATTATTGCTTCGGAGTCTACCTCTCCTTCTACTTTCATAATTTTCCCTGTATATGGCCTCTTATTTACCTCTTAAATTGTCTACCGCTTAGTCGCAAAAGATTTTATGGTGGGTTTGAAAGGTTGCTATAAATTTGTGAAACAGAGCGATATAGATGAATATTGATTTAGACCATTATTTCTGGATTTTTTACATGCGTTTGAAAACTATTGCATCGTTCTTCCCATAGAATAACTATTACTCTGGTGGTGTTCGTCTGCAACTTTTTTTGGCTCAAGACCGCGAAACGTAACTATAATTTTGCCACTTACCTGTCTTTGAGGTGTTTGGTTCATTGCTTCCTTATTAGTTAAATGTCCATTATTCAAATATTTGACAGCCATATGAAATAACTTTCAATAGCTGGAATGTGAAGGATTTGTTGTTTATTTTACAGTTATGTTGGGTCATGTATTCGTCTGTTACGACGAACCTGTACAGATCGTCGACTAAGCTTTTTAACTTTATTTCCGGACCTATTGTCAAAGTGCTTGACCTAATTCTGGAACAAACTGGAACCGAGAAGTCATTCGCTAAATAAAAGTTTCTTCTGTGAACACCCTTGGTTTTTAAGAGCAACAACTCACGCAACTTGAAGAAGGCCAGGCAGACCACTCACGGATCTTCAAGAAGGCCAGACAGAACCGTCACGGAACTAGAAGAAGGCCAGGCAGACAACTCACGGAACTTAAAATCCAGGCAGAACACTCACGGAACTTGAAGAAGGCCAGGCAGAACACTCACAGAATTTGAAGAAGGCCAGACAGAACCGTCACGGAACTTGAAGAAGGCTAAGCAGAACACTCACAGAACTTGAAGAAGGCCAGGCAGAACACTCACGGAACTTGAAGAAGGCTAAGCAGAACACTCACAGAACTTGAACAAGGCCGGGCAGAACACTCACGGAACTTGAAGAAGGCCAGGCAGAACACTCACGAAACCTGAAGAAGGCCAGGCAGATCACTCACAAAACTTTAAGAAGGCCATGCCGACCACTCACGGAACTTGAAGAAGGCCGAGCTGCCGGCCAGAGGTCGGGTGGTCACGGTGGTCGCGTCGCCGTCAGTGAGGCGGCAGGCGTCAGCCACGGGGTCGTAGGAGCCGCCGGTACACTCGCTTTGCTGCTGGCACCGCATGTGGCACTCGCCTGGACACAAGGCAGCTGCTCACGCGTGGCCCACGAGGTTTGGCCTTGCATGAATTTTATAGCCCCTGATGGTGGAATTATTCGATCTATGTAATGATAAAGTTTGAGTGAATTATTTGGTTGATGTAGAATAAACCCAGACATCACGCTGCAGGTGATTCGTTTGAATTTATTCTATTTCTATTTTCAGAAGCTTTTTAGCAAATTCAGTTTCAAATTCAGTTCAGTTTCAGTTCAGTTTCAATTCAAATTTTCGGTTTCAATGAAATTTACCTCAAAAATTATTCCTTAAATTATAAAGAAGAGTCATTTCCTCTAAGTTAACAGCACAGATACAGACAACATCCTTGACGGCATTGCGCTGCTTCTTGTTGTTATATTGAACGCTTATATGAGCTTTACTCATGATTAAATATGCCATCAAACAAAAGAATCGATTTATCTCATATAAATTAGGTCGCTGCGCGGGCCTGTATTTTTCAACTTACTGTCCTCACAATTGTGTTGTCTAAAATGTGCGAGTGAGCGTGCAAAATTCTTGTAGTGCAATTTGAGAAGCAAAGACAGCGTGCACGATCGTAGCATAGGTCGCAAGAAACCAAATTCGTTTGATAACCGAAGCAATCGGCTGATCTGTGCAGGGCGGAGAGGTTCCTGGCCGAGCAGTGGTCATTCAAACGTTGGAGTCACCATGGAGCATCATGAGACTCTTGTATTGATGTGTACGGCCCTCAGGTGCCGAAGGTCGTAGCTGCAGCAATGGCCGCCTCAGCAAACACTAAAATTGATGGGTGTCCTGCTGTCAATCGATGAGGTGTCGTTCTCAAATCATCAACAGAAAACAGACTTAGCATCACGTAACGTCGGAGCTACTCAATGCTCTGAAAAGTGTTTTCAAAGTCAGGCAGTCAATCTCTGTCTACCCTGAATGATAGTAAAATACAGTATATACGTCTTGTAGAATTGACCTAAGTTTCTCGATGAAGGGAGTCAGCGAGTATGCCTAACAACTTACGCTTTTGTTAATACGGTATGCCTGCCATGACCCAGGATGAGACTCTTTTAAATAGCAGAAATTCCTGCCAATCAAAGTCAAAGAGGAGTAAAGACAACGTGACCCCGTATCGGGACCCGGACCCTCATTCGGTGTTTAGACCAAAAATTCCCATAAAATCTCGCTGTCAGAGAAAGAGTCCTATCCCTGTGGGTGGCAAAGAATTTAGGGTGATGATGTACTAACCGTCAATTTCCACATGTACCAACCTGAAAACGAGGACGGACTGAGGAGTAGGGTGGAACTCCCGCCAGAGAGCGGCCGCACTCTATGAAACCCACCATTACCGGCGGGCGTTTTCACTCCGCCGCACGACCGCCGTTATTATTTCCTTTTTTTTCTCTTCTCTTTTCAAACCTTTCTTTTAATTAGACTGCAAGAGGCCTGCGTTTCGTTTCTCCCTCTTTTTTTTCTTCTTCTTCGTTAGTCCTTCCAAATTCTGCAAGGAGCCAGGCCTCGCCCTTAAAATCTACGGATGAGAAGAGCGCAATGGAAAAGGACCTTTTAGGAAAAATGAATAGCTATTACTGATAAATTAGAGATTAAGGTGGTCAGGCGGACATAATTTTTTTTGTATAGGGATTTTTAATGATTCATCTAAACCGATATTTTTCCTGTGTTATTTTTATTTCGGATTCTGCGGCAAGTATTGAAGGTAGCATGAATTGCAACTGTTTTTTTTCTTATTAGTATAGCATACACGAAGATAGAACGCTCTATTACGCGTGTCAAATGATATTCTTGACACGATATTTCTTTTAGGTGCACAATAAATTATTTTTTTTTTACTCAAATAGAGGGGGCGACATTTTTTTTGGGAAAACGAAGAAATCCGTGATTAATTGAGATCGTAGAATTATGGAACATCCGAGTTCCGTTTGTTTGATAAAGTTTATATATATATATACATAAATTTCCTCTTTTATGCGAGGAAATTTTGGGGTAAGAAAAATCTGTAAGTAGAAATAAAAATTTTGTCATGGCCAGAGAGTAGACATATTTTGGCGAGAAGAAGTTTTTTTCTGTTTGTGTGTTCTATTTTTGTGTCATTGTTGTGGAAATTTTTTTTTTGTTTCTGTAATTTTTTTTTTTTTCATACAAATATGTCCTTTATTAATTTTTGGTTGTATTCTTGGTTATATGACGGTAGAATTTTTGGTAAATGTAAATGATAAGGATGAGCGAGTGAAATTAATGGAGTTTTTTTTGGGTATAAGATCAGCGACATTAAAAGTAACAAAGAGGACTGCTGATGATCGCGAGCTTTTACATTACTTTCAATGTTTCAACCATTTTTATTATTATTAATTTTTTTTATGTCGCGAAATTCTTGAGGTAGACTATTCAGTGTGAAATGTGGATTCATATTTTTTTTTGTTGTCGTGATCATAACCGGGCATTTATATGATATAATTATATATACTTTTTACGATCAAGTGCTTAACAGGATAAGAAGTCTGCCGGATAGTGGGTCGATAGTAAGAAGATTGGCGTTATCAAAACCTTTGAGGAATTAAATATTAGTAGGACCTTTTTATGCCAGTATTGTGACTTGTAGTTAAGTGAAGAAGTTGTCGCGTTCCGTTTAACTTAGAATTACGCTAGAATATCGAGCGATTGGACGATGTACGAATGCTGAAGTTAATGCCGAGAAATAACGAAAAAATTGTTCTCCTAGATTATCGAATTCGTGACATGGAAAAAAAAATATGAAGATTTGGTAATGGCGATTAATGAGTTACCGATTGTTAATTAGATATGAAAGGCGATCAGGCCGGCAAAAAAATATTGTTTTTTTTAAGATCCACATAAACATTCATTGCGAAAAAATTTTCTGATATTTCATAATTGTGTAACATGTTTAGTAGGATGTGAATAAGTATTTTGCCTTATATATATATATATATTTTTTGTTTTGTTAATATTTTTTTAAGAGTTGTTTTGGCTTTAGATACAATTATATTGTATAACCTCCAACTGTAAGATTTCAGAAGTTTGAAGTTAGCAGGTTGACTCAGAATGCTTCATTTTATTTTGGACAATCTCATTTTTTTTTCTTGATGTGACAAATTCTATTGCAATTATTCTCTATTGTGTACTAATAATTCCAACATGTATGTTCGAATGTGTAAGGAAACTGTCCTACAGCGTACAGTAGATTGATTGATTTGATAATTAATCATGATAAATAAAGTTCGACATTTCGCATTGTTATTGGAATGTAATTCGCTATCTTGTTCCGCCGGTAAGAGACGAGTTGTGTGTCATACTAGTTCAGTAATTTAGCATTCGTGCTTGCTTCATTTGAAGTCATACTGTTTTAAGAGATGAACAGTCGAGTGAAGAGCACGGAGCCTATAAAAAGTGTCATTGTTTCTTGTTTGGACGAAAAGTAACATCTAAAGTAACATCCAGGACTGCGGGTGATTGCTGCCGTCTAGATTAAATTCAAATGTTCCGGTTATCTGATACTTTTTTTTTACCGATTACTTCTATTATTTTTTTCCCGTTTACTTATACGTAAATTAATGTCGAGATTTTTTTTTATTATAGGATGTTTCGAGTAAGATTTTTATAGATATTGTTCTTTTTTTTGTGCACCATTGGTGTTAATCTTTTTTTTTTCTCGGTGTACATTTCCGGGTCTGAAGGATGCAACATAAAGTCCTAAGTGAGCTAGATTTGTTCTCGTTCACATGTTATGTCCATAGGCTCATATGTTCTCGTTCTTTCTATAAAGATTAGGATGTGAAGAGAAAGAGACGAGAGTGTCTATGTTGTCATTTTTTTTGGCTAGGTGTCGAAATTATGTTCGCGTGTGATGTTTTTTTTGTGTGCGTAAACGAACATTTTTGTCAAATAGATATTTTCTGATTTTTTTTAAGATGCACATAAACATTCATTGCGAAAAATTTTCGGATATTTCATATCTATGTGAAAATGTTTACTAGGATGTAAATGTGTATGTTCCTTTGTATTTTTTTTTGTTTAATATTAATTATTATTTTTAATATTCTTTTTTTTTTTTATTGATCTGGGTTGAGGGGTAAAATTCAGGTGCTTAAGGTGGCCTATAGGTGACTAGGGTGTATGTGTTCAATCGTAGGATGCGATCTCTCGTTATAATGCGAGGTATAATAGGATATGCTCTTAGGATATGGGTTAAGGAGATTAACGAAAGGGGAGTTGACTGCACGCATGTCGAGGGGAATTGCAGGTGATGGAAACGAGGGGATGCGAACTGCTTAGACGAGAGTGAGGGATAGGAGTGGCGATGTGAATGCTGTGTAAAGAAAGAAAATTAAATCATGAGTTGGAAAAAATCGATCGTTCTGTAGTTGAGGTTAGATTGAAAAAAAAATCATAGCGTGATGCTTTTTTTTAGGGGGCAAAGGAGGATATGATTAGTATAGAAATTCATAGTATCTCAAAATCGTTAATATATGTAGAACCGTTGAAGACTGATGGAAGCCGACGGTTTAAAATTCAAAACAAAGCGGGTATAGGACGCATCACGTACGCGGGTAGCGAACGGGGCTATAAAAGACGGGAGGTAGAAGAAGAGGCAGCTCAGTGATGGTCAGCCGGCGTGCTGGAAGGAAGTCTCGTGCGTTCTGTGAGGAAGTCTCGTGTTGGAGACTCTCCAGTGTAATCGATAGAGTGAAGTGTAAAGGACAGTATTATGGTGAAGTCTCGTCTCATTGAGTAGGACATCAGAGAAGAATTTAGTACGCCTTCGGAGAATCAGCACAGAAGAGACGATTTTCTAGTCGTAGCCATCGGCGAACGTCCTGCACCGAAGAAACCGATTTCATCCCCGTGATTTCGTCGACGGTCGAAACCCCATCACGTTTTGATCATTGTATTCATCGACGAACGTCCAACACATAAGAGACTATTTTCGAGATAGAGTTTATTACGGAAACCAGTATCTACAGCAAGGAAGAATACATCACCTCAAATAACACGCACACCAGGGACCGTGGACTGAAGACTTCCGATTCTAATCTTCGCCGTCACTTAGCCTTGGGAAAACTCGCCACCGCTGCGTAGTGGCCTCGCCATCTCCAAATTTTCGGTGATGTACTCCGGGAAACTGTTAGAAACTATCTTATTTTCCGTAGAGTCATAGAAGTGAAATAACTGGGTAAATAGGTCGGGATAGGATTTTATGTTGAGCACAAATACTATGTCGGGAAATTCCCTTGTGTACTCTGTCTGAGCTACATATTTTGGTGTGGCAGTATAGGACTATATTTCGTGTAAATCGTGCTCTGCCGACTGTTCCATTTGTATTAGACTAGATTTTTCCTATAATATAGTAACTATGGAATTTATCCCCATGTGTTGTCATTGTTCCTTTGCTAACTAGTTCGCTGTTCTGACTTTTAGAACCGTACATCAGTGCGCCGGTTACCGCCACTCTGGCAAAAGTCAACCTGGCCAAATTCCTAATTTGTATCAGCAGATAGAAAATCGATGAGTTAACTCAATAAATTTACGACGAAAAATGGTATTTCAGATTTAAATTCGTGGCCAAGTAGAAATGATTAAAGATCTCGAAAAGAGGTAAATAATAGTGAGAAATAGGAAATCTTAGACTTCATAACAAAACTATTCACAAACCAAGTTTATTCACCAAGGCTTCAGAAAATTCTATGATACGAGAGTGGAAGCTGGAAATTGCAACAGCTGAGGAGGTAACTTTTTTTGAATCTTTCGTACATGTTTCACGTATCTTTCCGCTCTGGACGTCAGTGCTCTTGTTGCGCTTCTTTTCACCAGACAAGTTATACGCGGGCCCGTCATCCCACTGGGTTAGGCTGTTTTAGGATGCTTGTGATCGTCGATTATAGATAAAATTCCGAGAAAATAGTGAACGAGCTAGAGCCTCTCAAAATAAATTTCACTATAGCATCTACTTTCTACTACTGACGTGCAGATGATGAATTGCCTCGAACCTCAACAATCGATGGAATGATTTATATGGCATGTTATAAATTATTTAGATTTTTTATCGAACCATGGATAAATTTATGTGTCGTAGACATGAAAGTGCGGGAATCACGAGATAATAGACGGATTTTTAATCCTTCGCTTGAGTGATTTTTCACGTAATCTATGCACACATAGAAAAATTCGAGAAATACATCGAAACTATGCAAGAATTAGATTTATGGTGAAAGTGCATATATAGATTTTACGCGGGTGATGATCGAATTCCCAATCACATTGATGCAAATCACATTGCCGGTCTGATTAATGAACATCACATTGCCGGTCAGATTGTTGAAGATTAGATTGCCGGTCCCATTTATAAGATGATAAGATTGCTAGTCAGATTGATTGTAGGACATTTTTGTTAGGAAGAGTTCATTATATGTCGGCTACGTGTCTCTAGGTTGATGTGCATTTCAAAAGAAGTGACCTAAAATGTCGGAGCAGACTTTAAATGCTGTTTATAGACATGTTACGGTTGCTATCAATAATAATCACGCCCCAAATATTGATGATTACGAGTTCATACAAGCCCCCCAATGAGATGACATCGAATTATAACTGTAGGAATTGAATACTGGGCAGTAGACACGCCTACGAAGTTTTATGCACTCTTTCAGAGATCAATATATGACTAACGTAAGTGAAGAAAATAGAAATAATTTAGCTGCACTTACACTCGTCAATGACGTCCAGCGTCTCGCTGACGGGGCTGTACAGCTGCTCATCGTCCAGCTTCGTCACGTACACGTCCGCCGCTGCGTGGGTCGTCCCTGCTGCCAGGACGGCGACAAGCAGCAGGTAATAGCGCGTCCAGCGAAGGGATTTGCCGTGACTGTTAAGTTCTTTGATCAAATCTGCCCGCAAGACTGGAAGATTCCCGGAACTTTGGCTCTCAGGTTTTAGTGACGGCCAAGAAGAGGCTACAAATTCTGTTCGAAATTACGACAATGATAAAATAGTCGGCACGATATTCGTACTTTGATTGCTATTGAACGAACTCGAGTTTATTCAGAAGAAAAATAATTTCGCTAGGCTACATTTTCCAAGCCATTAAAAAAGCGGGCTAAATGTGTAGTGCTTGCATCAGGGAAGCTTGACTTGATTCATCTGAATAATGGTTCGCGAATAATGGTATTTCTAATGGTTCGGGAACAACGAACCATTTTACAGTGCTGGTGGAATCTGTTGCGTTAAAACTCAATTATCTCGCTCTGTTATGAAAGTTCATTGAAGGATTTTAATACATTTTGGGGACAAACTTGATAAAAATTAAATGTACATTTTTGATGGTACTAAGTTTACCAGTGTATTTATTATTTATATATTTAAGTATATAGCAATAAAAATATAAATCTATGTGGAAATATTTTATCACAGTCTGATGGCAGTGAATATTGCAAGAAGAGAAATGCCTCCATCATGAATTGAAATGCCTAACCCACCGGTAATTTTTTAGAATGCAATATGCTTTTTATTTAAACCTTGCACTGCATAGTTGCAACCGTACTTACACTTGTTACGATTATAGCGTGGTAAAATTTTGCAAAGTTTAAACAGAAATAGCAGGTAACATGGAATAATAAAACGAATAAAATAAAGCATCATAGGCGGATGTCATTCAGCGCGAATTTCTTCACGGCAATAAAGCTCTTCTGTAAGGTGCCCAGGATGAGATGTGAGTATCCTCGGGTTGCGATGAATTCTAATACGACATCCGGTGGTCTTATTGGTTAATGAATGAAGTAAATGATGAATGAACTGAATAATGAATTAATTCTAATAAGATCAACAGCGGAACGGAATAAGTAACTATTGATGCCTCGTCGCAGCCTTCAAATATTCGCTAGTTTGAGAGCCATGCTGGCCAACTCTGTCGGCAATAATAACCCGTTACGGGGCACGACTTGAGAGCCTCCTTCCTGGGGCCGTCCTGTCAAAACCCGCGTAAGTTCACGTAGTCTCAGATTTCTCGCCTGGGATTGGTGGGTTCAGATTGAAAAGCCGTCAGTGATTGGCCGCCAGAGTTACGATCTCGTAACTGTTTTTGGAAGTACGAACCCTGGTAGACAACGCAAAGCAAACGATGGTTCTGAAGAATATCCTAACGGGACTTGAGTGGTATCAGGACTTCTCTCATGACGATGTGTTCCGAGAAAAATGGACAAAATTGTAGACGTATTACAAAGAAACGAACAAAATTATAGACGTGTTACGAAGAAACTAACTAACATAATTGTAGACGTATTACGAGGTAGTGAATAAAAGCGTTGAAGTATTATGAGTAGGCAAACAACATTGTAGCGGCGGTTGAAAGGCTTGAAGCAAATTGAGGCGCGTGGCTCTTGATTGCAGCCACGCTGGTTAGGTGCGGGCGAGACTGTAGGCCTGTCGCTTGGCTCGGAGTTGTGGTGTTATTTCGCTTCATTGTCAGATTCTTCGCAGGAAAGCTTCGGTCATACCATGTTTATCCGCTCATCTTGTCGTGGCGGGACACAACTGCATGCTCCAAACACTAGATTTCCAGCATTCGGGTCTCTGAATGCTTCGCAGTGAACCCCGAAAGCTCCCACCACTTATCGGATCTGCTGTGCGGATACGATCGGTACACCTTTTGTATGGAGTCAATATTTACGACGGAGTCAGCGGTCACAGGTGAGGCGAGAGCGTTATGTATATTAGAACAGAGAGCCATGCGTGAGTCGATAGCGGCATGCAGAGCTGCATTTTGTCCCGAGGTTAGGCTAACTTGTGGCGCTAATTTCTCGAGTTTAAATTCCTATGCCAGCTTGGAGCAGGAATGATTCATTTCTATTTTTAATGAAGTAAATGACTTCAAAGTTCCATTGTTAGGGTTTTAATTGAAGACATTTGTGAAATTTTAGGTTTAGAGACGATCTTACTGTTCACGTCCGCACTCTAGGAACGCTACGCTAGTTATTGTTTGGTGCGGAGACGTGACGGAGATACGTGTCTTGGGGAGCGCAGCCCTACACCACAAATTTAGCTCGTAAACAAGCCCTAGCACCAACGCCTACCCTATAATGCAATAACTAAACTCAGCTCACACCCAAGAAGCTGTACGTAACTTAGTCATCTCCCCACATCAACTTTAAGCAACATCTACCTCACTCCACAGCCTGCTGAATCAAATAGTCAATTGTCAACAGGTCCTACTCCACAAAATTTTACCCCATACTATCACTTCTTACACACGCCGTAAGCCTAACTGGCCGCAGACCACGCCGGATCACCGTAAACCTGCTCTGCTATTTGCAGGACTGGCGTAATCCCGCCGCACTCCACGGGCAGAAGCGCAAACCGCCGTCCCTATAACGCCATGCCCCGGCTCTCCCCCTTCACAGCCATAAGGCTTTCTTCAATTGCTGATCAGTTGTGCGCCAGGTTAGGTTAGGTTAGGATAGGTCCCTCCATCGCCCAGACGCATTACTGATCGGGCAACGAGAAAAGCCTTCTGCTGGCTGCGAAGGGGGAGAGCCGGGGCAAGGCGTTATAGGGACGGCGGGTTGGACTGTGGAGTAGAGCGCCATGAAGCAGTGGCTGTGACGTAACGGCGCTGGGATGTCGGGCGCTTATTTTCAAAAGCCGCGAATACGCCAGGCTGTGTTTAATACAAGCACGCAACAGTTTAGCTATTTGCCCACGGCTGTTGCTTCGGTGGCTTGATGTCATCTGGCTGATTGATTCATATCCAGGAAAGGAAATGACACCTATGGCTTTAGGCACTTAATCACACAGGCTAATATGCCCTCTAGCGTGATTACGAGCGGAAAGGAATAGATATTGAATTGTGGGCAAGGGCTATGTAGGGGTCTATACTGCGTCCCGTCTTGTACTAGAGAAGGATTTTAAGTGTGACTATCGTGTATATACTATTGTGAATAGATTTAATTAGAATACTGTGTTCATATGATCTTTGTTGTAAATATTTATCATTCGTAGGAACCTTGTTATCTTTAGCATTTTATTGATTAGTTTTTTGTTTGCTTTCAGGAAAGTTTGGGACTTGAACTGGAAACATTATATAGCGAATACAAGTGGAGTTTGAATTCCCTTGGACATGAACATGGAGTGGGTTGGAACTACGATCACGAGCCGTATTTAACGCTGATGCTTGGGCCTAGTTTGCTGTTAGAGTGAGCCCACAGCACCATGCTCTCAATTTATTTAAGGGTCACTAGCCGGCTTATGACTTCGTTGAAGGAAAATAAAAAGATGGATGACTTATTTTTCTCTATATCTTTACATATTTATATACGCCACACGAATGAAGGGGTTAAGCGATCAGACTTGGTACTATCAATTTAATAAACCTGATGATTTTGTAGTAGAAGTGTTCGACTGGTTAGTGCATCGGTCGACCTGCAGGTATGGCTACTGAATTGGTGGTAGACGTGACCTGATGGTCCATCGCTGCCAACCTCGGAGACTATTTAGCGATGGTTGTAAGTTCCGATCCACAAGCTATCGTAATATCCAAAGTTCTCACACAGTGAAAGCAACGAAGGAAGTGTAACGATGCGCACAATAAAGATGCGAAACTAACAATAAATTATCAATTTGGTATTAAACGAAAGATTATGAGCCAGAATCATGGGAAAAGAGGCCCTTACTGCAACAAGCGATTTCATACAATCTTTTCGCCTCAAAAATATTTCCAACTAAGTGCACAACATCAAAAGATTTCAACTTTTCATTATTCAATAAAAAACGAGAATTATTGATATACAAACCATAAAATAAACACAAGCACTATTTTCTATCACACATTTCACAATCGATTTAACTGATGCAAGTTAAGATAACCATAAAGTATGGCAGGTGTCATTATAGCTATTATTATTATTATACTACTAAGTATACAACTCTAATAATGGATAACTGCAGAGAAGTGTCGGACAAAATTATTGCGGTGTGTTTGCTCAAGATAATCCAAATTCAACACACAAAGAATAATCTAGTGAGCAGTCGAGCGAATTACAACAATACAGGACCGCTATAATTCCAATACTGAGGTGCAAAGTAATATTACCTTATAGTTAACTCATCATCATGCATCCGTTAGTCCAGCGTCGCTCACCATAATTGAGCGATTACCTCCCATGACACGTCTGCATGCACTCTTGCTTTAGACTCGTTTAGGGAGAATCGCGGCGGCAGAACAAAACGAAACTTTTGTATGGTGTAAAATTGATGCTATAGTTCTGTGTGGTGTAATACACACCACACAGAATGTAATAATAAAGAGGCTAGTTCTGTGTGGCGTAATGAAGAGGCCACTTATGTGTGATGTAGCGAAGAGGCCAGTTATTGTGGCCTAATTTAGGTGCCAGGTCTGTGTGTCGCAATAAAGAGGCCAGTGCTGTGTGGCGCAATAAAGAGGCCAGTGCTGAGTGGCGCAAAAAAAAGCCATTGCTGTTTGGCGCAATAAAGAGGCTAGCTCTGTGTGGAGCAATAAAGAGGCTAGCTCTGTGTGGCGCAATAAAGAGGCTAGCTCTGTGTGGCGCAATAAAGAGTCTAGCTCTGTGTGGCGCAGCAAGGAGGCTAGCTCTGTGTGGCGCAATAAAAGAGCTAGCCCTGTGTGGCGCAATAAAGAGGCTAGCTCTGTGGGGTGCAATAAAGTGGCTAGCTCTGTGTGGCGCAATAAAGCAGTTGTATGGTATACAACCGTGGTGGAAATAACGGGCTGGATCGTCTCAATTATCTTAACCTTTAAACTTCGACTCTTAGCTTTGCTATTCAACCGCACTCTCCTAACCTGTAACTGAACTATCGAGTAAAAGAATAAACCACTTGCAAATATTTTTTAATTTACCAACTTCCAACGTGGATTAATGAGACGCTACTCAAGTTCAGGACGAAGCTCTGCAATAGGCGAAACATTTTACTGATGATCCGCAATGCAACGCCTACTGTCATCCTTTATAATGATTGAATGTTGACCTCCGTTTAAACGTTTTTGAAACACAAGACTGGGTAGGTGAGGATCGTATTTTCGGCTACTCGTTCGATGAAGTTGTTGGCGTTGAGAAAACTCTTGGGGCCCGAGTGTGCCCAGTGATCTCTGAAGTCGTTGTCGTTGAAGACTTTGTCGGTGACCCTGGTGCCGTCCGGCCAAACGTACACAGGCTGTCCTGCGACGTTTACTTTGAAGGCGGAGAGCCAAGCGGACTGACCGAAGAAGCCTCCTTTGACTAATGCAAGCAAGGGAGGAGAATGCAGACTAAACATGATGCGAGAGATAAACAAACCGCTACGTTTAAAATTAATAAAATGCAACCTTGGACCTCTTGAAATTTCTATGGTGTCTTTAATGTTCAAGTTATATGAGCATCTACAAACTTTGATATACCCTAATCACTACATTCATTCATCTCATTCCTAATTAATAATAGCATAATATTAATATAAAATTCCTAATAACATAATAATCCATCTTTCCTAATTACTACATTCATCTCATCTCATCTGGTTTTATCCATCTCATGTTGTACACTGATGCTTCTGGTTTCCTAAACCTACTACCAAAGTCCATTAAACTAACAATTGGGATCTGAAACAAAATTCTTTGTCGTTTCTCCATTCCGCGCTGCCACTAAAGTGTTGAACCATTTCCAGACAAATTTTCGAAATTATGTTTTTCTTACAATCACCCTACGGTCTGTACACCGTGGCTTTAGAATGTGATCCATTACAGGATTTTTGCTGGCTTTGCACACGAAGTTTTCAACGAAAATAACTCAAGCTGGAAATAAATCTATGGTTTTTGTCCCACTTGCTGTCAACTCAATTGAGAAATTTATGGCAAAACCTTATTCCGAAATTGTGCTTCGGGTGTCTGTATAGAAAATAATTATTGTGAAATGCTAAACTAAACGATAGGAAATTATTAAGATTTCAATTATGGGCAAATTAAGTAGGACAGGGAGGGTCTAAGCTTCAAGTTTTTAGGACAGGAAGAGGCTAAGCTCTCTAAGATTTATGATCATATTCAGTAGAGTAATGACTGGTTTTATGATTATATTTTCACTCTCACATCCAAGCTACATAGTATTGAATTTCTCGCAATTTTTCTGCGGAAAAAAAATATAAAATGAACATAAAACTATTTAGCACGCTTGCTAATATTTTAGTGGAGCTGAAGCCCCAAAAATGGGCCTAATGACCCTTCAGGCTGTCATCTTTAGAATAAAGCTCTTTATCGTTTCTTTGCCCGTTTTTTTTCCTTTTTACTCCATCCTTTTCCTTGTTTTGTCCAATTTCTTTGAAAATTTTTCATGGTAATTTCGCTATATATTCGTGTAGAGATTTTTCTAACACGATAATACTTTCATAATTTGGATAAATTTCACCTTTTAAATAAAGTTAAAGATTTATTTAAAAATCTAATGATTGCTGAACTTCAATAATTTACACTCACCTTTCACCAGCGCCACAGCGTCCTTGCGGACAGTCGAGGTCTTGATGATCAGTGGCCACCCGCCCTCCTCGGTGCAAATCGCCTCCAGGTTCTTCGAAGCGCCGTTTGTGGTGTAAGCGCTTGACATGAATACATGCATCGAGGCCGGAGAAAACGCTGCCGCACATGCACAAAAAAAAACAATCATTGAGACCGTATAAACGCTGCAGCACATGCACACAAACAACAATCATCGAGACCGTATAAACGCTGCACCACATGCATGCACACAAACAACAAACCATCGAGGCCGTATAAACGTTGCAGCACATGCACACGAACAACAAACCATCGAGACCGTATAAACGCTGCAGCACATGCACACAAAAAACAAACCATCGAGACCGTATAAACGCTGCAGCACATGCACACAAACAATCCGGCTTGCATCCTATTGCATCCAACAATCCTAATCCGGCTTGCATTGAGCGATAAACTGGTTATTTTCTTAATCTTATTTCAATTATCATATAAGTGAGTCTCAAAATTAATTGGTGAGCGGTGAATGTTAAGTTTTATCTCAACCAACAGTTGTTAATTTTTTACTTGTGTATTAACTCGACCGTTCTTCAAATGTACTAACCTCTGCAACCCCAGGCATATTCATGGAGATTAACATCGCGGCCAAGATTTAGATTAATATTTAGTTTTTCTTAGCCTTTAAGAAAACAGCTACAAAAATTTGAAGCGTTAGCTATTATAGGTACAAATTTTATAACTTGTAATGTTTGTATAGTACAACTTGAAAAAACTCGTATATTCAAAATTAGTAGTTAATTTAGTTAAGTAATTTCGTTCAAGATGATTTTTCAAAAATAATGGAAACTAATGATGTCGGAATCGTGGAGATTTTTTAAATATTACACGTGATACAGCACGGAAGCTCATTTAAGACAGAAGTGTCTTTTTAAATGAACAGCAGAATTTGTGCCTCGCAGCAACAAAGCCGAACGGCGGACAGGCAGAAAACTCACGTAACTTGAAGAAGGCCAGGCAGAACACTCACGGAACTTGAAGAAGGCCAGGCAGAACACTCACGGAACTTGAAGAAGGCCAGGCTCAACACTCACGGAACATGAAGAAGGCCAGGCTCAACAGTCACGGAACTTGAAGAAGGCCAGGCAGAACACTCACGGAACTTGAAGAAGGCCAGGCAGAACACTCACGGAACTTGAAGAAGGCCAGGCTCAACACTCACGGAACATGAAGAAGGCCAGGCTCAACAGTCACGGAACTTGAAGAAGGCCAGGCACAACACTCACGGAACTTGAAGAAGGCCAGGCACAACACTCACGGAACTTGAAGAAGGCCATGCAGAACACTCACCGAACTTGAAGAAGGCCGAGCTGCCGGCCAGAGGTCGAGTGGTCACGGTGGTCGCGTCGCCGTCAGTGAGGCGGCAGACGTCAGCCACGGGGTCGTAGGAGCCGCCGGTACACCCGCTTCGCTGCTGGCACCGCATGTGGCACTCGCCTGGACACAAGGCAGCCGCTAACGCGTGGCACTCGAGGTTTGGCCTTGATTGCATTTTATTACCCTTGATGGCGAAATCATTCGCTCTACGCTGTGATAAGTTTGAATGAAATATGTAGTTGTGGTTGAATAAGCCTCATATGCCGGCAGACGTGATTCTAGGAATTCATTGTCTTCCTATTTCCATAAACTTGGATGGTTATAACCAACGAGTATTTTTTTATTTCGAACGGAGTAATTTGAATAAATTCGCACATTTTCGTTCTCCCATTTGTAGTGAAATCAACCGACCAAAACATCAATTATTTTATTACATTATAACCATGAGTTTATTTCTTCAAAGTAATCAGCAAAGTTGGATCAATATCGTTGGTCAGATTTTGATACTCCTCGTGGTTTGATTGAGCGCTCATATATGAACTCAACTATCTACAAAATATACCACAGATTCGACTGTATATATTAGGACGCTGAGCGTGCCAGTATTTTCCAACCAACGTTCTTACCAACTTGTTAGCTTAAAATGTGCTGGTGAGCATGTGATGTTATAGAATTACGATTTGAAAAGCAAAGACAGCGTGCACGATCGTAGCAAAGATCGAAGGAAACCAAATTCGTTTGATAACCGAAGCAATCCGCTGATCTGTGCAGCGCGGACCGTCACTGCAGCGTTGCCAGATGGTATATTTCTATACCAGATTGCACAAATCTGGTATTTTCAGAAGGTGTCTGGTATGAATATATATTGGTATATCATATTGGTATATTTGCCTAAATCTGGTATTTTCTGGCTTACTGCAAATTTACTGCATTAAGTTCTACCTCTGAAGTTTGAACTTCCTCCAGCGTAGGCGTGGATTATATAGATTAGCTTCAGAGCGGCGCGACTAGAGTCTTCCCGCCATTTTTTGGAACCGCAAGTTTACCGCTTGATGAAATAACCCCAATCTAATTATTAAAAATTAACAAAAGTGCTTAGTGCAAAATACGCACGAGAGTGATGATCCTTGATTGATTACTGATCAGTGATGATATGGCCTAGGATGAATGAGGTTGTCGAACCGATCTCTGCGACGCAAGCTCCACCATTTTTGTTTGGTGGTTTCGAATTCTAGAGTGCCACTTGAATTCTGGGGTGCCATTCAATATTTCACTGATCTTGAAAATCATCATTCATTCATTGAACTGGCTGCCTACTGCATCACTTGTCTACTTTGACCTGTCTCCAATGCATTCACGGAGTGAATGTTTTCACAAGCCACCTATGTGGAAACAAGCAACGAAATAAAATTTCAACTAAAGTACTGGAGTCCGTCATTCGGACCAAAAGCTATCTGCTCAGCCGCAACAAGTGATCAAACCCGAAGTGTCCGATAAATGCAATACCTATGCAAGCATGTGCGAAAAAGAGCATAAGAAAGATGACCTTTTTCCGTGGCTTGCTCATGTTGAGCGAAGGGGAAGAAGAACGCGACACTGTTATAAAAAAGGAAGAAGTGTCAATATGTAATCAAAAGTGTTAAATGTTCCAAACAGAGGGAAAAAATATAACGTGCACAATTTGGCTAATTATAGTTAAGCCACAGTACGCAGGATAATTTTTTTTTCTTTTTATAACCAACGTTTCTGACGAATAATTTCATTAAATTTTGAGGTAATAGTTTTTTTAACAAAAGAATTTTTCGTATATTTCTGGTATTTTGAGCTAGGCAATCTGGTATTCTCGCCGAGAAAAAAACTTGGCAACACTGGCGCGCAGAGGTTCCTGGCCGAGCAGTGGTCATTCAAACGTTGGAGTCACCATGGAGCATCATGAGACTCTTGTATTTATGTGAACGGCCCTCTGATGACAAAGGTCGGAGCTACAGCCACATCGCCTCAGGAGACGCTTAAATTAAGCGGTGTCCATTAATAAGATGATAAACGTTGATCACATAATGCCACGTCAGAGCTTCTTAATTTTCTCGGAATAGTTCTTTTCTCAAAGTCAGACAGTCGTACCCCGTCTACCCTAATAGTTAGTAAAATTTATGTCTGGTAGAATTTCGAAGAAGTAAGTCAATGAAGATGTTGAATTTGATCTCCCTTAGATTTTAGAAAAATTTTCGGTATCAGAGTGGAAGCTGAAAACTGCAACAGCTTAAGAGGTAAATGGTCGTAAATATTTCGTACATTTATCAAATAACTTTCCATCTCAGGACGATAGCGCTCGTGTTTCGCTCTCGCCACATAGACACGCAAACCACGGGCGCGCCACCCCACTGGGATGGGCTGTTTTGGAATCCTCGTGATTGTCGATTGCACATCAAATTCCGAGAACGAGCATAAGCCGCTAAAAACAGGGTTCGTTTCAGCAATTCCTTCTTTCACAGATGTGAATACGATGAAATACGTGGAACCTCGACAATCGATAGAAAAGTTTTGACTAAAGTTATCAAGAATTTAAGAACCGACTGCCGTTTAAAAATTTAAGTATCTTTGACATGAAGATGTGATGAAAATCGACGCATTTTTGTATTCTTTGCCAGAGTGATTCTAACCTCAACTCAAAAACACGTAGATTAGCTCGAGAAATGCATCGAAACGAAGCAAGAATTAGATTTATATTGAGGATATAGTGTTTAGACTTTAGAGCGATAGTATTTAGAGCGATTATCGAATTGCCAATGACATAGACGAAAAACAGATAGGAGGTCTGATAGATGCAAATCAGATTGGCTCTCAGAAAGATGCATATCAGATAACCGGTCAGATTGAAGCAAAGCACAGTTTTGCAACGATCTGTTCGTCGGCGTTTGTTAAAAGTTTGCTATGCGTCGTTGGATTGATGTGCATTTCGAAAGAAGTAACCTAAAACATAACAAATTTTTAATTATGGACATACTACGATTGTCATCAACAACAATCGTGCATCATATATTGATGAATAAGGCTTTATGCTAGCCCCATGTAGGTATTTTAAATTCAAATCCGCTTACTGAAATAATAACCCAATGATATATAACTTCGAATTATAACTGTAGGAAATAAATATTGAGCTGTAAAACCGCCTATTAAGTTTTATGCACTCTTTCAGAGATCAATATATGATTAACGTAGGTGAAGAAAATAGAAATAATTTAGCTGCACTTACACTCGTCAATGACGTGCAGCGTCTCGCTGACGGGGCTGTGCAGCTGCTCATCGTCCAGCTTCGTCACGTACACGTCCGCCGCTGCGTGGGTCGTCCCTGCTGCCAGGACGGCGACAAGCAGCAGGTAATAGCGCGTTTCTGCATCTAGGAACTCGTATGAGCGTCTGATTAGTCCAAGAAGTTTGTTGAATGTGTTAGCTTGGGTTTCAACATGCTTAGAAAATTTCAGCTCCTTGTCGACATAAACTCCGAGATCTTTTTCCACACTAGACTTTTCAATCATTACTCTCTTGTTTCAATCATTACTCTCAATTATAACTCAATATATGATTAAGGTGAGTGAAGAGAATAGAAATAATTTAGCTGCACTTACACTCGTCAATGACGTGCAGCGTCTCGCTGACGGGGCTGTGCAGCTGCTCATCGTCCAGCTTCGTCACGTACACGTTCGCCGCTGCGTGGGTCGTCCCTGCTGCCAGGACGGCGACAAGCAGCAGGTAATAGCGCGCTATGTACATTTCGCTCATACTTATTTTCAGATGAAACACTGCACGAAACGCACAAAAATTAAGTTCTATCCTATTCTAATACGAAAATATAATCATGAAAGTCTACCCAGATTTTAGAATAAAAAACGAGTTATCAGTTCACAGGCGAACGGGCAAGCGAGCTCACGGAACATTCATGCCAGCACGAATCCTAAGATTAAAGTGAGGTTTTCTTCTCAGCCGCTTAGTTATAAGTTAGCTGGTCGTCAAATAGAGCAAGTTTATAATTTCATTTTAATTTTCATTTCAGGTGTAATTTCATGCACGTCTTGGTACTTGATCACGAAATCTGCCGCGCCGCGGGACGGACCGAAGCATTCGGTGATTAGAAGCCAGCGACCAGCGAAGGGATTTGCCGTGACTGTTAAGTTCTTTGATCAAATCTGCCCGCAAGACTGGAAGATTCCCGGAACTTTGGCTCTCAGCTTTTAGTGACGACTAAGAAGAGGCTACAAATTCTGTTCGAAATTCCAGCAATGATAAAATAGTCGGCTGGAAATTCACGCTATGATTGCGATTGAACGAATTCTTTTTTAATCGGGAAAAAATAATTTTGCTCGGTTTTATTTTCAAAGCCGAGCGGGGCAAAATAGCGGGCAAAATGTGCGAAATCAGGGAAGCTTGACTTGATCTATCTGAATAATGGTGCACGAATAATGGTAATTCTAATGGTTGGAGAAGAATGAACCATATTTCAGTGCTGACGCAATTTGTTGCGTGAATGCTCAATTATCTCGCTCTGTTATGGTTATTCATTAGAGGATTTCAATAAATTTTGGGGACAAACTGGATGAAATTAAATTTACCCCTCTGATTGTTCTAAATTCATCAGTGTAATATTATTTATAAATTTAAGTGTAGAGAAATCAAAATATAATTCTATATGGAGATATTTGATCAGTCCAATGAGAGTAAACAATAACCGGATCGACACTTCAACGAACTGGCCTGCGCACTGGCCTGCGCACTCGAATGCAAAACCTAACTTTATTTTCAACTCACCAGCCATAAATACATCAATAATGAACGGATTTCTTTCAAATTTGAAAATTGAGTAAATAATGTCGGTAATTTGTGGACGGAATTATTTCAGATTTTTACATCATTACCTTTTTTATTAATACGGACAAACTAACTTCATTTTGAACGCAACCAGCCATAAATCCATCAATAATGAACGGATTTCATTAGGAAAATTAAGTAAATATTGTCAATAATTTGTGGGCGGATTTATTTCGAATTTTTACATCGATTATTTTTTTTAATGCCACAAAATACAGAAACTTGACCTGACTAGGACCTAACCTGTGAGGTGAACGTGAAGTTAGGTTTTCCGTATTAATACAAAAGTAATTGATGTAAAAATCTGAAATAAATCCGTTTACAAATTACTGATAATATCTGCTTAATTTTCAAATTTGAATGAAATCCGTTTATTATTGATGGATTTATGGCTGGTTGAGTTGAAAATGAAGTTAGGTTTTCCGTATTAATAAAAAAGTTATTGATGTAAAAATCTGAAATAATTCCATCCACAAATTACTGATATTATCTACTTAATTTTCAAATTTGAATGAAATCCGTTCATTATTGATTGATTTATGGCTGGTTGAGTTGAAAATGAAGTAAGGATTTCCGTATTGATAAAAAAGTTATTGATGTAAAAATCTGAAATTATTCCGTCCACAAATTACTGATATTATCTACTTATTTTTCAGTTTTGAATAAAATCCGTTCATCATTGATAGATTTATGGCTGGTTGAGTTGAAGGTGAAGTTAGGTTTTGTAATCGACTGCGCAGGCGAGTTCGCTGAAGTGTCGATTCGGTACCTTCAACTCAATCAGCCATAAATCCATCAATAATGAACGGATTTTATTCAAAATTGGAAAATAAGTAGATAATATCAGTAATTTGTAGACGGAATTTGAGTTGAAGATGAAATTAGGTTTTGCATTCGAGTGCGCAGGCCAGTTCGCAGGCGAGTTCGCTGAAGTGTCGATTCGGTAAACAACTGAGCAACTGACATGCCTGCACCATGAATTGATATGCATTACCTACTGGTAATTTTTTTAGAATGCAATATGATATTTAAACCTTGTACTGCATAGTTACAACCATACTTACCCTTCTTGGGATTATAACGTGGTAAAATTGTGCAAGAGTTAAACAGAAATGGCAGGAAACGTGGATTAATAGCAAATAAAATAAGGGATCATAGGGCTGATGTTATTCAGCGTGAATAAAGTAGGTAATATTGACAGTAGGTAATATTGAACATGTATTATGCATAGATGTTAAGAATGCTAAGAATGCGGCGCCGTTGTTCGAGACCGTGGGAAAGGTTGTTTACATTGAAATGTTGGCGCTCAGCGTTGCGAGGGAAATTCCATTCGAAGGAATGTAGCGTCTCCCGAGGGCTAGGCTTAAGTGTGCGCGACTCTAGCGTATATAAGGACCTCAGATTTCGCGCCAAGGGTTGATTTCATTAAAACCCTCTCTTTGTACTATATTTTGCCGGAACCTGTCCAAAAAGAGAACCTTATTCACGTGCCAATTATCAAGTGCCACTCGGCAAGCCGCCTGACAAAACGATAAGTAATGAATACCGGTATCTTGAACCTGAACCTGAACGTAACGTAAAATTGGTGGAGTAATCACTCCGAGTCTCCAACATTAAAATCTATGAGACGCTAAGAAACGCCTCGTCTCTCTTCTTTTCATTTTTTCCCCCTATTTAATCAAGCGTGAATTTCTTCACGGCAATAAAGCTCTACTGTAAGGCGTCCAGGTTGAGATGTGAGGATACTCGGGTTACGATGAATTCTAATAAGACCTCCAGTGGTTTTATTAAATAATGAATGAATTTTAATAATACCTCCAGTGGTTTGATAAAGTTTTTTTGTGAGCCTGGCACAATTTACATGAATTATTTTCCAACTGCAAACACGAACAAAGAGAAATAGAATTCCTCATTAACATTCGTTGTGGCGAGGTCAAATTTTCGGAGCAATTCAAATAAGGAGGCTAGCTCTGTGTTGTGTATATAATGAGGCTAGCGCTGTGTGGCGCATTAAAGAAGCTAGCTCTGTGTGGCGTAATAAAGAGGCTAGTTCTGTGTGGTGTATTAGAGAGGCTAGTTCTGTGTGTTGTCATAAAGAGGCTAATTCTGTGTGGTGTCATAAAGAGGTTAGTTCTGTTTGGTGTAATAAAGAGGCTAATTCTGTGTGGTGTAGTACAGAGGCTAGCTCTGCGCGGTGCAATAAAGCTGCTGTAAAGTTTACAACCGTGCTGGAAATAGAGGGCTGGATCGTAACAATTATCTTGAACTTTAAACTTCGACTTTCTGCCGCACCCTCCTAACCTGTCACTGAACTATCGAGTAAAAGAAACAACCACTTGCAAATTTTTATCTGAATATACCAATTGCCAACGTGGACTACAGAGACGCTAATCGTGTTCAGGACAGAAGCTCTGCAATAGGTGAAACATTTTACTGATGATCCGCAATGCCACTCCTACTGTCATCCTCAAGATGGTTGAATGTTGACTTCCGTCTAAACGTTTTTGGAACACAAGACTGGGTAGGAGGAGAGGAATATATTTTCGGCTACTTGATCGATGAAGTTGTAGGGGTTGAGTAAACTCTTGGGGCCCGGTTGTATCCAGTTATTCCTGAAGTCGTTGTCGTTGAAGGCTTTGTCGGTGACCCTGGTGCCGTCCGGCCAAACGTACACAGGCTGTCCTGCGACGTTTACTTCGCAGGCCGAGAGCCAAGCTGTCTGCCAGAGGGGGCTACCTTTGTACGGCTCTAGCAAAGGTGGAGAATGCAGACTGAACATGAGGTTAGAGACAAAGAAACCGCTACGTTTTAAATTAATAAAATTCTGACTTACGGCTATTGAGATCGCTATGGTGTTCTTGCATCTGATTTTCTAAACCTCCTACCAAATTAGACAAAGCTAACTCTTGGGATCTGAAACGAAACTCTTTATCGTTTCTCAATTCCGCTGTCGCTAAATTGTTGAAACCTTTGCAGAGAAATTTTTTTAAATTATCTTTTTCTTCTAATCACCCACGGCCTGTACACCGTGGCTTTAGAATGTGATATTCTTCAAGTTTTTACAGGCTTTGCTCACTGAATTCTCAATGAAAATAATTCAAACTGGAAGAGAATCGAATATTTTCAATCCACCTGCAGTAAACCCAAATTTAGATATTCAGGCAGAAGATATTTTAAAATTGTGCCTTGGGTGAAGTTATAGAAAATAAGTATTATAAAATAAGCAAATGAATCGATGGAAAATCTTAAGAGCAAATGAAACGATAGGAAATTTTTAAGATTTAAATAAAAGACAAATTAAGCAGGTTAAGAGGGGTCACAGCCTCAAGTTTCTGAAGACAGGTGGGCTGAGCCCCTTCAGATTTATGATCAAATTCAAGTTAATAATGACTGGTTTGTTGATTATAGCGTAAACTTATTTTCAAGCCACATAATATTGAATTGTTTATTTTTTTATTATTTTAATAAATTAAAATAAAATTCTTATATTTTATGGGGTCAGAAACCCGCCTCAAAATGGGCCTAATGACTTCACTGGTTATCGTCTTTATACTTTTCTCGTTTCTTTGCACCAGTGTTTTGGTCTTCACTGTGCCCTTTTCTTTATTTTGTTCCTTTTGGCTGAAAATTTCACTAGTTAATTTCATTGAATAATCGTGTAAAAATTAATATGGAATATGGAATCATTTTCAAAGTTTTGATGAATAAATCACCTTATGCACAAAGTAAAAAATTTGTTAAAACCTAATGATTTATTGAACTTCAATAATTTACACTCACGTTTCAACGTCTCCACAGCTTGGTTACGGACAGTCGAGGTCTTGATGATCAACGGCCACCCGCCCTCCTTGGCACAAATCGCCCGCAGATTCTCCAAGGAGCCGTTGTAGGTGGAGTTTTGTGACAAGAATATAACCATCGAAGCCGGTGGAAGCGCTGCCGCAGTGTGCACACAAACAACAATCACCGAGACCGTATAAACGCTGCCGCATTATGCACACAAACAACAATCACCGAGACCGGATAAACGACGCCGCATTATGCACACAAACAACAATCACCGAGACCGTATAAACGATTCCGCACTTTGCACACAAACAACAATCACCGAGACCGTATAAACGATTCCGCACTTTGCACACAAACAACAATCACCGAGACCGTATAAACCAGTGGTTCCCAAAGTGGGCGAGATCTTGCCCCCTTTGGGGGCGGTGAAAAGATTTGGGGGAAGAAATTTAAGGGGTAGTAGAGGGGCGGCAGTTCGCGAAGTCGAAGTCTGAAGCTTGTACGTTTATTTGACGATTTATACATATGTGCTGAGATAAATCTCAGCATTAGCATTATTATTAGTTTTAGTTTTAATATTTTTACAGGGTGACACAAAAAAACAGAGCTCACTAAAAGTCTTATAACTCCTGAAATTTTATTCAGTTTGAAACAAAAATTCTATGGAATTATGTACAACCTATGTAGCCAACATCTGCAAAATCTCAATTCTATACCACAAAAACTCTTTGTTCTACAGCCGCTCAAAGATATGTTCCAGATGCGCGCCCCGGCAATGGCCAGTCTAGTCAAGAAAAGTACAAGAATCGGCGACAGGCCTATCCAGGCCTATTTATTTCATGCCGAAGATACTATACTATACTATACTATCTGAATCAACCTGGCTTGAACCCCATGGTGGAACCGCCTCCACTACTGCCCATTTCACAACATCTCTCTACATAATCCAACACCATTCTTCTCATGCACCCCAATTCAACACATCTGTGCTCCCAGGCCAGCAAGAAACTTCACTTGGAACCCACTACCAACAACAACCTGCAAGCCCTCCCAGCCTCAGAAGTCATCACCGACCCAAGAGAGCTGGAGCAGAACCACTGTCGGGAAAGAAGCATCCAACAAACGCTTGGTATTTCCTGGAACATCGCTCTCGACAAATTTATCATTCGAACCAACGTGCCGGAACGTCCCTTCACCAAGAGAGGTGTATTATCGACCATCAACTCGATTTTTGACCCGCTAGGATTTGCAAGTCCAATTGTTCTTACTGGACGACTAATTCAACGCGCCATCATCTCGACAAAACCATGCACCGACCAACCTCCTTCGAATGACTGGGACAATCCATTTTCACCTGATCACCTGGAATCTTGGAAAAACTGGAACATGAACCTAATTGCAACATCTGGGTTCGCAGTGCCTCTCGGTTACTGCCCCCCTGAATTCGGCGAAGTAAAAGGCGCGAACTGCACAGGGTGCGAGACGTAAGGACCTACACTACAAAAACCAAACCTGTACCCAAAATATTAGTTCACGACCCCGGTCTAAGAGACGTTACCCTTCCGCAACGCATCTCCTGAAAGACTGCAAGATTTTTGCGAATAAACCGTTTGAAGATCGACGAAAGGTACTTCTTTTGAATGGTCCTTCTTTCCGATGCCTCGGGAAACACAAACAATCTGACTGCAATGAAAAGCCCAAACGCGACAAACGCGAGCACCGTCATGCAACCGCAATGCATTAATCTCCGGCAGTGAGGGAAACACCGGTTGCCCTTGCTAATCCAAAAGAACAGCCACAATCCGAGTCGGCACCACTGGAAACTTTCGGCGAATGATCCTCCTGCATTCCCCCTTTACCGTACTGGATTTTCAGGCGGGAAGTGTGCTGGAATAAATTCCAGCATTTGCATTATTATTAGTTTTAGTTTTAATATTTTTTTAGTGTCCGCGTAGACGGACGGTCGCGTTCCGGGTGATTTAGAAATTTTGGCGGTTAGAGAGGCGTCGATCTCTGTTGCCGGGATAAACAACAATGTGACACGTAGAGAAACAAAAATAAACACGTCATGTGAAGATGGACTGAATATGAGAAGTTACAGTAAGATTAAGAAAATCTATATTTCATTCACCGAACCATCTGCAGCCTCTGGTAATGAGGCCTCGACAATGAGGTACAAATTTCATGTAGGTCATGACTTACGAAGAATTTGTAAGGAATGAAGTCTTTCAAGATACTCTGTAGTCCAGTAATTATAAAATTCTGTGACAAGGACGTGAATAGTATTTTTTCAAACTTGAACTATTATTTTGCGTCATTTTATTTTAATTTGTGAAAAATGTTAAATAAGTCCGCGGCGTGTTTTTTCCTGATGGGACCAAAAACTAAAGTAAATACCTACTGTGAACAACACCTGGGTAACCTTCGTATGTAATCGTCATGCATTAAATTACATCCTAGACACTAAAATATGGCTCATTTATGAAACACATATGTGACAATTCGAACGATCTCCCAAGGATCTTGGAAAATCTAGAATTAAAAATCGAATAAATTTAAGCTTGTGAATAAAACATTATTACCGCCCGCCTCCGAAAGAAAATTGTCTATCTTCATCTTATTGACAATAATTCATTATTGTTTAAAATACAATGGACATCATATCTGCCGCTATGCTCTTTGTTTTGGGTGTCATAATGTGATAGCGACATTAAAATTCTTGAGTCATCATAGTCACTTCATGCTTCGGCTTGCAATTCTTCGGCATTGCCTTCGGCATTCTTCTTCATTGCATTGCCGAAGAATTTTATATTTAATTGTGCGATGGCCCACGTCCCTCCTGCTGCTTCTTTATCGAACTTCATATAATTTTTTTGTACACCTAATATGAAACTAGCCAATTACCTTGAAGGATTTAGCGTCGTTTCTCAACGATATGTTTTTCTTGTTTATTTAGTAAATTTATATTACAATACGCACAAATTTTGAAAATATCTCAAAATAAATATTGAAATAAAATATCTCAACTTGAAAAATATAATTTGAGATAATTATCTTTACATCAAATTTTGCAATATTGAACGAGTATATCGAAGATTTTCTGCTTTCCGAAATCGCTAAGTTGAAGTAAAAATTTGTTGTAAATAATTTGCATACGTTTCTTATGGTTTTTATGACGAAAGTGTACAAATTCTTATCATGAGAATGTAAGTTTAGAAGTTTTTATCGGCTAAATAAAATGTTCTAACGCATCGAATTTCTCTAGTCTGTAATTTATTCCTTTCGCATTTGCTTATGATAAAACTGCTGTGTCCGGTTATGCTTCTTTATTCTGATGAAATTAACTCGTTGATAGCACTTATTGCATAGATTTAAAGTTACATAAGGGATTGTTGGTTTTCTGTGATACCGAGCTACAAGTTCGAACCAGTTTCATATCGACCGACATGTTTGATGTCTCTGTGGTAGAAATAACTTGGAAAGTACTATCGCTCCTAGAGACCGGTGATGGATTGAAACCTTTGGTTTGTGATTTACCCAATCCTCCGCGCTTCACATATTCAGCATTTACTATTTACTAATTACAGCTCCTTGTACTAAACTTAGGTAAAACAATTCTCAACACATACGAATGATGAGTGCAAAGAACTGCACTCTTTGTGTGATCAGCTGATTCGCAATCGTAAAACTCTTTGTGAGACGCGCATTCGTTCAAGGGATTAGAACAGCGGCAATTCAAGCCTTTGTTAAGGTCGAGAATAACAATTATGAATTGGATGACGAATAATTATAATTCATTGTCATTGCGCTGCCCTTCAGAATCTTGTATTTTTACACATCTCATTGCTCACGAAAACGTCAATGAACTCTTTACGCACCCATCCTGTAGTGTCGGAATTATTTTATTTTATATTTATTTAATAATTTTAATACTTGCAAAGTAAATATTACCATAATTTCAAATTAAACTCGTTTTCCGTCGGCATTTTCATTCAATTGTGCGTGAATTTTCAGCGTTGTTTGCAGAAGCAGACCAGTTTAATTTTGGTGATTTTTATTATCTCCTAAACGATCCTTTTTCTTCACTATGTTTCGTAGAGCTGCAGCAGGACTGTCACGACCGTGAACTGGAACTGCGCATCCTGCAACAAAGGAATCTAATAAGATTTTATAGACTATAATGCTTCAAGCTTTAATCAGGTTGGAACAATCATTTCTGAACAAAAGTTTGTAAAATTTATTACATTACACAATTGAATTGGATTGTACTTATATAATCACTAATAATTTCCATATTAAAATTAATTTAATCGAATCTTAAATTAACATCTTCAGTACTATGAGCGATATATCCATTCAATCGTCCACACACTAAAATTTCATTTCAAAAATCATTTATCGATGTAGTTAATTTACACTCTTATTTACTTTTAAAAACCTGTTATCAAACTTGAGTATGAGTATCGGAACAAACATGTGACACATGTCCAACGAAACAGCTTATAACATCACGTGAATGTTTTGAACATGTGGTATATGACTAAACAGACTTATTTATCACGTGCATGTTTTATACTGTGACCTGCGCCTGAATAAACAAACTTGTACATCACGCTAGTGTTTCGAACATGTAGCATTTGTCTGACTATAAGCACCCTCAAACATAACGTGAATATTTCAAACATCCATCTGTGCTTAAATAAGCAGGCACATTGTGAACGTTTCAAGGGTCCACGGAGCGCCCCTACATGAGTGTGCCCGACAGTATTCTCATGTATGTATCAATAATAATTATTGCCCTAAGTTCAAAACCTGTCATGTTATTTTATTATTTCGAATCCTATTAATTATTATACAGAGTTATTCACGGAAATTTTCTGTTTAGTACTTCGTGCCAAGCAGCCAGATATTGTAGGAATATAAGGCAAGGCTTGAAGTTTTGTGTTCCGTCTAGTCAGCTGCCACTATGCATAACACAAGTGAGTAGCGTGCGTTTGCTGTCGAGGCAAACGTTTGTCGGATGTCATCTCTTGAACTAAATGATACATAAGTTCAAGTAATGTTTTTTTCACATAATTATATTGTGATGATATCTTTTCTAACTGTTTTTTATTGAGGTTTCAAATTAGAAAGTTTTCGTGTATCACCCTGTAAAATGCGATCATTAGCTACCAAAATGTTAGAAAATGAGACTAAACACATATTTAATTATTTTTTAATGGGTACTTTTTTAAGATTTATGTCTGGGATTCAAGGGAATATGCGCGAATCAATGGAATATGCGCAATGGAATATACGAATGGAACTTCGTTCACGGTATCAGAAGTTTTATATATTTAATATATATATCATGGTATTTTTTATAGATATATCACGGTATCAAAAGTTGTATAAATCAAAAGTTCTGCCGTTGATGCTCACCAGGAAGCCACCTGGCACGTTAAAGTTCACCAGCTGGCCTGCGGTCAGGTCGAAACTTTTCGTGGTCGTCAAGTGGAATTGGCTTACCTGAAATGTTTCATTCGATTTAGTTAAAGAATATAGTTTTGCTTTCCTCTTGGGAACATGCAGATCAGTTTTTTGTCTGCAGTGACGCAACAAAATGATTAAAACGTAAATTAAACATATACAGATCAATCAAAATAAATCAACAGATTTCACGCTCTTGATCATAACTGCAGGATTTATTAAAGCTCTCTTAATCATAACTAAACATGGCCAAATAATGTTCAGCTGGCAGTTTTGCATGACAAGGCAGACATGGTTCTAATTGCATTACTTTTCTTTCATAGAGATTAAAACAGCTTGTATTTTCTAGTAAGCTAGAGTTAAATACTGTACCTCACCACCTCACCTTAAATACCGCTTATCTGTTAATTTTTCAATTTACCTTCACCTTACCTACATGATGGTTTTGTGTAAATCTGGCACAATGTATGCAAGTAGAATGGTAGTATTAAAATAGTTTTTACATATACTATATAAATACAATTGGTAATGTTGCCGATGCATTATCAAGCATTAGTCTGAATATAGATGTAGATACTCCAATGACCATATTAAGCGATCATGAAACTTTCTAATACCAGTGGGCTCCGCAATCATTATGTTTGATTTGATTTTCAATACGTTTGATTTGTGAATTTGGTTTTCATTAATTTGGGTAAACAGCTCATTAACTATCATAGATGTTCGTTAAATCTTCACATGAAAAATGATGAGCAAAAAATAACATTCCTCACAAGCAATATTTTTATTTCTACTGTGAATTGAATTCAAATATCCAAATTTGTGATGACATTATTTACAAAATACGATTTCCTCACTGTCGGATAAAACGTAAACATTTATTTACAAACCTCCATTGCTGTTTCTTTGTTGAGACTATGGCCAATCTGTAGAACCTCTTGGGTCGCCATTACCTGATGACATGAGCAGCATAAATTATCATACAAGTTTGTTTTAACAAAGAACGTATTCTTTCCTCTTATGATGAACTATTACCACTTGAAATTTATACAGATTCCCTAGTTTGATCGCACAGTTTGCCAAGCCGGAGAATGTTAACAAATTTTTAATACCATATTCAGGCTGCAATTTTCCAGTTGTACCCAATTCATCTACTAATGGGATCAATTGTCCTTTTTAGAAGAAATAATTCCAGCAGAGAATTTTCTTTGTGGCTTTAATGATGTTCAGAAATTTCTATTTCCGCCTGTAGTTTCGCAGCCATATTATTATTTTCAGTAAGTTAAAGACTCAGTTTCAGCACAGCAATGAGTTCAGCGATTTTATTCTCGGTCACAGTTCTAGTCACACCAACAACGTTCTGCCTCCCAAGAAATAAGTCGGAAAAGTTGCCTATGAGATAGATCAAATCATCAAATTCCAGCTATTACATTCCCCAATTGATTATCATCAGTTTACTAGGCCAGTAACTACCTTCCCCATTTGTGATACTTTATCTTACAAGACCAGTAACTACCTTCCTCATTTATAACTCTTCATCTTCCCAAGCTAATAATTGCCTTCCCCATTCATCAGGTATCATTTTACCAGTTTAACGACTAATTTCCCGTTTATTAAGCATCATTTTACCAGGGTAGAAACGTTCTGTCCTCGCTTCGCATAGAACAATACAGATGCCAGGTTACTGGTCAGCATTGGTAGGAATATAGCGATGTTTGATATGTGGATGTTGTCCCGTCGAGCGTAAAGCAGGATGTTAGTGATGCTGAAAATGCTGCCTATCAGTCGCTTCAAGTGACAAGCTCCCAGTGATGCCTGCAACATCTCCAGAGCTAGCGCCTCTTGCTTCCTGAAGAAATAAATTTAATGGTTATTTAAATTGTACTGAAGCGCGAATATGCATCATTTGCTTACCCTTCCTGATGAATATTTTTACTAACTTTTCATATAATTTTACGCTAATCACAATAAGTTGAACACTGCACTAGAAACTGAGTTTAGCACTTAATTTAGTTCCCAATTCTATTACATTCTTGTTGTTGATGGTAATTTTTTAATGATATATACATGCATCGTATCAAAATCTCATACAATCTTCCTCTAGTTTGATAATCAGACCTTCCCGTGTTTTGATCCTTTATGCTTCTGAACGAAGGTTATGCATGGTAATTAACTCTTAATTTCTCGCATGATTTTCTCATGATTCCCGTATCTTATTACTAATAGGAAAATTTGTGTGAATAAAAAGTGATTTGAACACATTTTTTCAGGATGGCATCGAAATTTATCCAATAACAAACTATCATAATGCATTTATCCATGATTAAATATTGCACCAATGTATCTTTCGAATGTATTTCAGAGCTGGTATACTCGAAGTTCAATCTTCGAGTATTCGTTATATATCGTTAATAACACATTTTATAACTGCTTCCTGAGTAATCTATTGCAACAAAAGCAGTTCATGGAATAGCCCAGCAGGAAAGTTACGCTGAAGTCATTAGCAATCAGATGGAAATGAAATGGAATCATTCTTCATTCAACAAATTACCTTGCTGTGTTTATCGTTCGGCAGAAGCTCTTCACGTATGCAAGCTTAATTATAGACAAAAAAGTTTTTATTAATATATATATTATTTTTTGATCTTCTAACGCAGGCAAAATATTCGTTCGACTCATTGAAAAACAAACAATAAATTATCAATATACAACATTATTTGTTTTTTACTGACCTGATCATGACGTAGTAGTGATGCAGCTCGTTGAGGGTGGTGACATCAGCATGAGGCAGAGCTTCTTCCAGCACGGCGTTGTAGCGCGCCATGCGGTCACCTATGCTGCTCCCCAGCATCATGTACAGGAACGTTGTGAACTCCGAACGAGCTTCTTGAATCTGAAGGCCACAGATCATTATACTTTACCTAAAGTTCCAGATATATTGTTTGGTACATGATGAACGCATTCATTTTTTTTTTTTTTTTTTTGGAGCTAGGTTTGATGAAAAATTGAAATCGAAATTGAAGAAGAAGAAATGAACGCCATGAATTACGAATGTGTGCGTAAATAGAGAATTATCGTTGGGATTGTGCACTTATCTGACTTCGAATACGGAACTAAGATTTTAATTGCATTCCATGTGAAGTTGACAATTTTTTACTAGATCAAGAGCTTCTGTGATCAAAGACTTTCAAGCTCAATAATCTATCCATAAAATCTTAATCTTTTTCAGGAACTTAAAAAAAAATCAACGTACATAGATGCTTATGTATGAATGGTACTAAGTAAATAATCTCTTAATATAGTTCACTGAAGTAGACTAGTTCAGCACTTTTTACTGCAAATATTTCTCGTTCCAAAGATTTTGCGGTAAGTAAGACTTGCGCACTACAAACAATGAAAAAAAATTAGTTATCTTAGTTATTAGGAGTGCTGGTAGAAAGAAACGCGCTCCTTACTGAATGAGATACACCATTTCAAATTATCCTATGAAATTTTCATGTACCCAATAAGTTTATCTTGCAAAATTTTACTACAATTATTTAATACTCACTACAGCAGCAAAAATAGTTGCGCTTCCAACGTAGATCACTACTGGTATCGATGACAGGGTTAATGCGACGAAATTAATCCATGTTAACTTGTACAAAGAAAGTGCTAACGTCCACTTGAATTTACCGTCCTCGGCAATATTTATGCACCTGCCCGATAACTGTGACTGACCGGAGTTGAACTTTGCAACAGGAAACAGAAGTATCATGTCCAGCAGACTTTGCAGGTTTCGGTATCTTGCTACGGTCATCGTTGACACGAATATTGCACCTGGAACAAACGATTTCACTTCAGTAAAATATGCTTACTATTATTATTATTATAATTTCATAAGCCATGGTTTTATAGTTTCTTATAAACAAACCTTTCTTTCAATATATTCAAAGTTTAAAAATCAACGCACTCATCAAAGTAATTGATTTATATCTCGGAATTTTTAGATTAATGGATGATAACTAAAGGTTTTTTTTGATGCATAAATTCTCATAGTAACTTTAGCAATTTGTTTTTGGTAGCATTATTCAGAAGTAAATTAATTATGAATAATGAAGAAAAAGAGCCTTGAAGTTTTATTCAAGTTGTAAAATTCAATATACGCACCCATGTACAAGCCGACGACGATCATACACGAAGTCATTTGAGTCTTATTAGTTGAATACGCGAACAGTCCTGTGGAGAATTCAGCCTCGTCTAATCATACACATTTAGCACAAATTGAATTTTTCGCCGCAATATTTCCGTCAAACCAAAACGAATTTTGTACCGACATTCAGCTCAATTAGATTGACATAAGCATTTGTAGTAAAATAATGGTAATTCTCCTGCTGAATAGGATAATTTTCTTACAAAATTCAATAAATTTCAATCGTGCAAAGAATAAATTTATTGAAGTGATTTTTCTGCGAAGGTTGAAAAATTGCAACATGCTAACGAACTACTTAAATACTGTTTCTAATTTCCGTCTATTTTATTTAATTGGAACCTTAATATTTACCATTTAATATTTATTCAATCGGTTAAATTTGAATTGCTATTATAGAGCATATATATAAACTAATTTATATTAAAATTTCGATACAATTTAGTTATGAATTCAATTTTTACAAGTATTTTAAGTACATAATTTCATTAATTTTACTTCATTTTAAGAATTCGCTTTGTAAAAAATGGTTCCTGAACTATTTCTAGCATAAGGCATCAGTTATTTCCTTCCATGGATTTATATTTTATCTTGCTTGGTATTTTTGACTTATAATCTCAGATTTGGTGCTTCATATCACTGTCTAGAATAGCGTTAATTATGATGCAAATGGACAAATATGATTCAAAAGATTGGTTTTAAGAATTAATGTGATCAAGAGGTTACCGAACCTTGCACTCCAAGAACGATGTACAAAGCAACGGTCGCGGCTTGCATCAGAATGAAGTACAATGTGGTCCAGAAAGAGCAACGGAGCCTGACTCCTACAGGAATATATCAAAATGAATAGCTTCAATAATAATGCAATTTATTTTATCTCATGCAAGTTACTGGTTGATTGAATGACCTATAGTTTTTTCACGATAGTAGAGGTTAAAATCCTATTAATCACATCATACGAAATATGTTGATTTTTTTCAAATAATTTGTATAAGGCACTTTGAGTAGAACACAACTATTACTTTTACTCTAGAAATTGTTATTATTTAAACTGCCACACAATTATTGATACATACATTTTGTAGGTTTTTATCAATAAGCATACTATGAAGAAATTTTAATCAATATTTCATGCCAAATTAATGAGCTCTGAATGACACTCACGTTGAAGTTCGTTGGCGTGCACTTTAAGCCGCTGGTATCGCCCGTAGACGCCGATACGGACGAGGATGGCTTGAGCTCGCGCACTTGTGACTGTTGTCTTCACCGGCACGTACGGCATCGTCCCGAACAAAAAAGCAATCCAAATAAAGCGGTGCAGTCGCTCAACTACTGCACTGTTCATGGTTGGTTGTGCCTGTGCTTAGGTTTAGTTATGTTAAACTTTACAGCTATTTATTTGTACTTATATCATTAATCTACTTGAATCGAAAGTTCACCAAGAATTGAGAAGATGCGAAAACGCCAAATAAATTCGCCATAACATCATCAGAAGAGTTTCGGAGACCAGCTCCATCGTCAGTTGAGAAAAATTAGAGAAATTAAAACAATCAACAAAGAGAAGCCAAATTTAAATGAAAATTTTAAAACCTAAGTTACTAAAAATCGACAACGGTGCATAAAAACCACTTAATTAAAAATTTCCAGTATATAAGAACTGTAAGCATTATTAAAGCAATGTTTAGTTCTAAAAATCTCGAGTAATTTCAAAATTATTGAATCAAGGGGAACAGAGCAGGAACCAAATTTCTTGAAACCACTTTTCGACACAATTTCGATGTGTGCCTTCATGCTGAACATTGCGACATGACTGAATTTTTTCCGAAAACATGAAGTGAAAAAATAAAAAAATATTACTTCGAATAATTTAAATTTTGATCTATTAGAATCACGTGAGATCATGAATACCCGTGTGTTGAACCGCATGTACGTTGAATTTCGAACGAAAATGAAGCGCAAGATGATGAGACATAAATTATTTTATTTGTTGAAATATCGCATATATGGACTGAACTTTGGAATTCTTCAGTAGCAAAGTATACAATTTTTTCCAAGCAATATAACGTGTATTTTAGTCTGGACGTCTTCAAAAGTTTACATTTATTCGCATTTATAATTCAATATTACTACTTAAAGAAGGAACTTGTTGATTTCTAAGTAAAATCGAAAGTCCTTTCGTATAGACCGCCACCAGTGAGAATAATAACCATTGATGGCCTATATATACTATATGTATCCTTCACATGTAGCAAAATAGTATATTTTGATTGTAAGACATATTGCAAGCTCTCTGTGTTGTGGCCAATGGTTTGAGAACTCCTTCAAATATCGTAGACGTAGATTTTTGTCAACGTCAAGATCAAAGAAATTCTGCCCCAAAACAATTTTTGATACGATTCAAATAATTCATGAAATATTTTATTTTGTTCCTTGGTATTCTTTCTGTATGTCCCTACACAGACACACAATGCCACATTAGTCAAACATTTCATTCTAATTAAAAGAAATTATTAACGACAAGATATCTCATGAAAAGTACTCTGAAGTCAATTTAAAAGATAGGTACATTATCGAATTATTCTTCCGTGTCAGGATACTTTGTGCACAGGACTGTCCCTCTTGGTGACTGACCAATGAATGTTTATTAGATCCACATTGGACTTGATGTGATTCAATGCAAAAATTCCATCGATCAGCAACACATAAAGATATAATTTTTAAGTGTGAATCAACTCACGTTAGTTCAATAGACTTCTTGGTGGCTATACCGAAGTTTTTATACAATCCTTATGTTCAACGTGATAAGAAACTCGTCTCCAATAATTCATAGAATAATATTTATTTAGTATCCATTGTCTGGGAACAAAGTCTTTCACTCTGAACACATAACGTGTTTGAACCCGCTGGACTATTTTACATCAATAATTTGTCCCAAAAGAATACAAAGCTGACTCTAAATTATTGAGATATTGAGCTTCTCTCCGCAAAATCGCTGTCCTGAAACGGATAGAGCTTACATTTTTTATTCACATAAAGCAAAGTCCTTGTTCATTGTCTGCACTCTTATTCATTTGTTAGTGGTCTTCTGTTATTCAAGTATTATTAATTAATTGTTCCTACAATTATGACTGTGGTTTTCACGCAGAACTTGGTCCTTCGTCACAATGACTTATCAGACCATCAAGTATCTACTCATAATTTGTTGCAGTTAATTTAAAATTTCAGGATGCAGACTATGGAACCAAGAACATTTTTTAACGTTTGCAGGTAATTTAAGAATTTTATAAGAATCATTAAAGTGTGTTCTGAAATTTTTTTGAGAACTCGCATGAGGGTCTCGTGCAAATCCGATTTATTTTGCGAGTGCTGTATTCTCAGTTTTTGCCCTTCAACTATTTTATTATTTTCTATACGTTTGAATTAAGTTTTTAGTGTGATTGTTTTTTCTTCTTCTTCTCCTTCTTCTTAAAATTGCAATCAAGTCTAGTTTTGGATGAAATACTTGTCTTTCCAGTTCGTAAAAACTAATAGTTCTGTACCAGTTTCAAAATAATTTCAAAAATGTCCCTTTAACAGTGTCGCGGAACAAAAGTGCTTGATGAGGATATTCAAAGTCTAAAGAGATGAAACTAGTACTGTCAATAATAGATTTTCCATGACAATCGATTATTGTGCAGTTCGCATCACATTGACTTTGAACCGGTCCTATGAATACAATGGCCTCAAGACATTTAATTTGTTCTTTTCCAACCAGGTAATGGCAGGCATTATTGGGTCGAGGCATCGTGTTTGTCTTGAAACAATAAATTGACACAAACCGAGATGATATTGACAGTTCAGTAAACATTAGTGGTCCTGATGTGCGATGGAGCAGCGTTAGAGAATACCTCCACTGTGTATGTTGTTGGTTTATTATGTCTTTATTGATGTTCATAAATATGTTCTCAGTCGATCGAAAGACAATCATCGTGTAATGTTGGCCTCGCATTTTGTTATCGCGTGAACGTTTACGCTTGGGCGCTCAATGATACATCGATGTTTCGAGTTGGCATAAATATATTTCAAGTGCACAATAAATTAATTATTCTACTAAATCAAAAACTCTTATGCCAATAATCATGCTTCACACTTATGGAGGCTAATTGGATATCAATTTAAATTTGATAAATTAAATTACCGTACATCGTCAAAAATATAATGATTTCGTTAATCTGGCTGACAATAAATACCCTTATCATCGCCACAAAATTATGAGATCTAGACCCTTGATTTCTCGAAAAAAAGTTGTAAATAGCTAAAATTTAGATCAGATATCGCAGCAAAATGTGATGTGGGCAAACGCTACAAACAATAACACTGCAGTGAAATTTGTCTAATGTGAAATTGGAAGATGCTACTTCTCTTCCAGCGCTGCCTTTAAACTTCATCACTGATACAACAATGAAAGTCAGAGTACATGAAGCCTTGCAGAGCAAAAACCTCGAATGCTGCATTTTCGTCTCTCATAAATGTTGCCGTTCGACATTGGAGAATGTTTATGCAGAAATATTAGGCGAGCTTCTTAAGAACCAAGCTTCTAGCTCAAGGAAATATTTTCAGTGTCAAACCACACCAATTCAACGTCAGCCCACAACACCTCAGAATCATGTCATACCACTTCAGAATCATGCCACATCACTTCAACATCACACCACATCAGTAAGCCCCATCACTGCAACAGCACACCAATTTAGTACCACACCACGCTACTTCAGCACCATACCACTTCATTATGACACAACTTCGGAGTATCTGGCCACATCACTTCAACACCACACCACTTTAGTATACTACCACATCGCTGACCATCTTGGTATATACCCTCCAATCTCTGGGCAAACAAGATATTTTTTAGAAAACATTTAATTCTATATTCCCTGATCTAGTTAAATTGTGTATTCAATATCTATGTTCGGTAATGCCGCTATTAGTGAAACTTTGTTTGTCTATTCATGTTTGAGTCAAAAAAATAGTCTAAAAACGTTTCTGCTTTGCCACTGTGCCCCAAATTACGAGATACACAGTCTTCCCACTCCGTGCAGGTGCAAGCAACATTGTACATGTACAAATATTATTGTACATGTACAATAATATGATATTCCTGATGTTCTATGATGTTCTTAATCTCAGCCTTTTAGTGCGTCGTTTTCAAACACCGGCAACTAAAGTCTAATCAAATGATTTTAGTTCAGTCTCATAATAATAAGCGTTAATTTGCAAAACAAGATTGAATTTAGAATTTAACAACCAATATCCCTAAAATAGTTGGAATAAGTCGAAATTCATACTTAATAAGTCGAAACTCAGTTAAATACGTTAGGCTTATTCGGTCCATGCAATTTTTTTTAATATTTGTAGTTGTGTACAATCGTCAGCCCCGCATTGATTGAAAAATCATAATAGGTTGTGAGACCCTCATTGAGTGGATTTTTTTGGTTACCTGTGTAGAAGTACAATTCGAAAGCACCACTTCCACTTGATAAGATATTTTTTTATGAACTCTTTTCGTGTTTTTAAAGCAAATATGTTCGTAAAGACATTTTAATCTCGTTTAACATGCTCTCCGAATATTTAAAATGATACTAAATAATAACTATGGGAAAAAATTTGACTAATAATTACTCTATAATGAGGCAAATACGACATAAATGTTCTGTTTTTACAGCACTTCTCTTTAACTTCACTTCTTGATGTTTGTCTGCTACAAATCTTGTAATCAAAATTTAATACACTTCTACTTATCCTATTGATCTGAAATTTTGCACACTTGTGTAAAGTTGGTAACAATGCAGGAATCAAATGTCAGAAGAAATGATTTTAAAATTAAAAAAAAAATCGATATTAAAATAACTGAAAAAATAATTTTGTCACCTACAAATCTAATAACTGATATTACAAATCTAATAACACACTTTTACCTGTCTAATTGATCTGAAATTTTACACACTTGTGTGAAGTCAGAGGCAATGCAAGAATCAATTAACAGAATAAATAATTTAAACAAATTTTATATATTAAAAAAATTGAAAAATTAATTTTTTTAATATTCGAAAATTAAATGAGAAATTCATTGTACATCTGTAAGATTGAAGACACTGGATTCTTTCGAAGTGTTGTCTTTAAAAAGTAATTTTTAAACGTATATTTTATTTGAACTTGAGCACAATTTTTCAATTAATAGTTTACATTAACCCATTCTCCACGAAGACACGATCCGAAAATTTCTAATAGTCAATTTCATTCTCAGTATAACTTTAATTACTCTGACACTCTTGCGTCAGTATTTATTTTCGAAAAATAAAATTTCCTGCCTTGAAAATTAAATTAAGGTTGATTAATTAATTAATTTTTATTTAAGATTTATTAAATCATATTTTATAATACTGAAGACAAGATTTCAATATTCGCCTTCGTGCTATAATAATATTTTCAGATGTGATGAATATTAGGAGAATTTCGTTCAAACCTACAGTTGATAAGTGATAATCATTTTTAATTCAGAGGGAATGTAAATTTAGCGTTGAATTAAACTACAATTTTATTCGATTATCAATCAAATAAAGTTCCCCGTTTTAAGTTATATTGTTGGGGATCATTCAATAAATAAACCAACTAAACTTTCGATGACCCCAGACATTTGACCAGTGATCGTAAATAAAGGATTAATCAAAACTAGAAATTCATCAAGAAAAATACCAAAAAAATAAATAAAAAATAAAAATAAAAAAAAGAGCGAGAACGCATGTAAATATATGTAAATAGTGAACCACCATCCTCCCATCACCTATACCTTCGGACGCATCCAAAGCCCCGACGGGTTCCCCCCCCCTTCTCAAGCCCCAAAATACCCCCCAACCACCTACAGCCAACCCAATTATGCGCAATGCGCCTTTTCGTCTCCTACTGTTTTTTTTCCATTTCTCCTTCTTCTTTCTGGCCACTCTGCGCCACCTCTTGTTCTTTTCCACTCTTTCCTAGTGGCACCGCACACACACAATGCTCAAACTCCAATCCAGTGAACTTCTTTCCGCATTGGATTGTGACTGCTGTTCTGTACTAACTTCTGTTTCAAGGTCTTGTAAAGTGACGTAGAGATGATATTTTGCTTTCAGTTCATAAAATTCTCTTACTAGATTAGGATCGTTCATGGGTTTAGTGACATCTTCCTCCTGTTTCACTTCACTCATGTAATCTTTTGTGTCACGCTCACTGTCTCCATCGTTTGAACCACACGGCCCACAATCGGCGTATCCATTATCACTTGCATCGGTCGATGACAACTCTAAATTGCTCGGTAAAATGAAATTTTTCATCAATTTATTTCCATTTAAGGCCACAGATAAATTCACGGTTCCAAGATTTAAAGGTTCGAGAAGTTTACAAGAACTAGCTGTGTGTGGCGATGGTCGATCAGCAACAGTTTCAGTACTAGATCGCCTGTAGTAAGGACACTCTCGGAGAAAATGGTTTCCAGAACCGCAAATGAAACACTGTTTCAACCTGACACGACATTCTTGACTCACATGACCACTACGCCGACAGTATTCACAACATTTCTCACCAGAATCGGATCTTTGACCGTTTCGAACTATCTGGTTGCCGGTCTTCCTTGGACGAGGTTCCAGAGCCTTGCGATAGACTCTCGACCGTTGGTTACGGAAAAGAAAATTATTGTGCCGGCCAAACTTGCGAAACTCGTTGACGCTCGAAGGGGCGTACTGAGGTGCGGTATCATCTCTGTTCTTGCAGCGTCTACAGGTAACGAAGCTTTCATTGGTGAAAATTTCTTCGTTAAAATACGGCGCCCACTTGCGTTTGAACTGGCTTAAGGTTTCTTGGCATTCAGTGGGCAATGAGAATTTTCTGATCTCCAGTCTTGTGAAAAACTTCGTGAAATGTTCAAGGCTCTCCATGATGAAACAGATCTCTTCGTAGCTATACGTTGCATCTTTTCGCTCGTGAACGTTTGCCATCTTCAACAACAGTTAGATCGCGTGGGCAAGAAGCACAACAAATAAGCAAAGCTCCTGCGATCAGCTGTCAGGCGCGTTCGGGGATCCACCACAAGAGACAAGGCTCCGAAAAACACGATATTATGAACGTTAATTTACTTTATTTTCCTTTACGTTACTTTATTTTACGTTACTGTACTTTTACGTTACTTTAATTTTACGTTACTTTACTTTACCCAGTTAAGATTCCGACTGGCACGGCACCATTATGTTGGGGACTATTCAATAAATAAGCATTCTAACCCCAAACACTTGGCCAATGATCGCAAATAAAGGATGAATAAGAACTGATAAATAAAGAACCATAATATTAAATGAAAGATAAATACAAGAAAACAAATATCAAAAACTATAAACCGTGTGCAACACATAACAAATGAATATAGCACACATAAATGATAAACTAATATAACAATATTTAATATCACCAAAAAAAGCCACCACTACGTATATCAATACTGAAGATTAACACAATACACAATACAAGCACTAACCTCTGTGGTGGATCACACAGCAATGACAAGATACAAGGCGGGTCTACAAGAGGTCATGTAAGAGTTAACTCAAAAACAAAAGGACAAAACACGTAACCTAACCATCTATGAAATTACTATATTTAAAGGCGGTCCCTAACAATATATGTACATGACATGTAGACTTAAGCACAATTTCATGCTTAGAAGTTGCCATAAGGTTTTCAGATCCCCAATGAGCAAAACCTGCTATAAAAATATAAATCATATCAATAGGGAAATCATTATTTATTTTATATCAATCAACACTTTACTGTAAACGACGTAAGCTTTTTGGTACAATATTTGCCACTACGGTATGCATTATTCAACACGGTAGAAAATTTCATACCGAAAAAATTTCCCAATAATATTTTTTACTGCACGGTGCAGAAGAAAGTGATTATAATATCAGCAAATATATGTAAATAAACTTAATGCAATGCCATAGAACGAGCTCGGTTAGCGAGTTTATTACCACCGGCTAGGACAGCACAACTCAGCACATTCCAGAGCTGAAAGTATCGTGGTTGTAAGAGCTCAAGTGTTTATTACAGAGAGAACTGAACTTGTTCTACTTTTGGTGGCTAAAATAATACGACAACGACTATCAATAATATATGGGATCGATTGTCAATTGCATAGTAGTTATCAATTATATATTTGATAAGTTATAAGTTATTTGGTAGTTATTATTATTATTATTCCACGAAGAGATTGTCGTGGCGTCTCGTTCAGATCGAACTTCGAGGGCACGTTACAAATGGCTAAGGAAAGACACGAGAGGATAAAAACAGATGACTTCTATGCTAAAACAGAGGACATATGCCAAAATTGATGACGTCTATGCTAGAAAAAACAACACCTATGCTAAACCAGTAATATCCATGATAGATTAGATGACGGCCAGGCCTAAGATTCAAAGGCTCTACGGAAAAGTTCGGTTTTTAGGCGTCGACGAAACAACGGCAGCGAAGAAGCAGATGTCACCGATGCTGGCAGACCATTCCATGTTCTGGCCGCAGCGACCGGGAACGCTCTGTCGCTGACGGTGGACAGACGTGAGGACGGGACGACGAGGTCAGCCTTCGACGAGGAACGCAGTCGCCTTCTAGAAGGCAGATCCGACACGCGCCGCAGGGCTTCAGCGAGATAAGGTGGTGCTAAACCATAGAGGCAGTGGAACGTCAGAACAGCGACTTTAAACTGCGTGCGCTGCTGGATGCGCAGCCAGTGAAGGTCACGCAAAATCGTTGTCACGTGGTCGAATTTCCGCCGGACACAAACGAGTCGCGCGGCAGCTTTCATTACGAATTGCAGTTTGTTAAGTGCCGTGATGGGAAGTCCGTAGAGTGTGGCATTGCCATAGTCCAGTCTAGTCAGCACAAGCGCCTCGAGGGACAGCGACTGACGCTACGAATTCGCCGCAGGATACCAAAACAAGCAGCGGTTACTTTGGCGATGTGGTTGTTCATAGATAGTTCTGAGTACAGCTGAATGCCGAGGCTGCGCACAGAGGATGCAGGTGCGACGAACTCGTCGCCCACGCGCACAAGGTTGGCTGGAAGCTGATGTTGGCGCCGAGCGGTTGCGAACCAAATAAATTCAGTTTTCGATGCATTGAGCTGGAGCCGGTTGGAACGCATCCAGTCTGAAACGGCGTCCATGCAGGCAGACATCCGGACTTGCAGCGCTGCAGCGTCCGCCGGCGCACAGTAGCCATAGATTTGGGTGTCGTCGGCAAACATGTGCGGATTCAAGCTGTGTGAATTAATTATGTGCAACACGTCGGCAGTATATAGCAGGAAGAGGATTGGGCCGAGGATCGAGCCCTGTGGTACGCCGCAGGTGACCGTCGATGGGGTAGAAGAGGCGAGCCCGCGACGAACACATTGGAGTCTATTGTTGAGGTAAGACTCGAACCACCGCAGCACCGAAACGCGCTGGCCATACGATACGTCTAGCCAACGCAACAAGGTGGCGTGGTCGACCGTGTCATATGCAGCGGAAAGATCGAATAAAGCCAGTGCCGCAATGTTGCCGCGGTCGACCGCCTGCAGAATATCCGAAAGAACCTTCAGCATGGCGGTCTCCGTCGAGTGGTGACGACGGTATGCAGACTGGAGGCGAGGCATGAGACCTGACTTATGAAGGTAGTTATTTAGCTGCCGTGCCACAACGCGCTTGAGAAGTTTCGATAAAATCGACAGGTTGGAGATGGGTCGACACGAATTTGGGTCTGATGCGTCGAGGTCCGGCTTTTTGAGAAGCGGCGTGATGTAAGCGGATTTGAAATTCTCAGGGACAACGCCGTCAGCGAGGGAGCGGTAGAACAGTTCAACCATAAATGGTGCTTGGCTGGCAACCTTCTCCCTAAGTAGTTGCGACGGCAACAGGTCGCTGGCGCACTGCTTGTTAGGCAGAGCGCGCACCGCAGTGGTGACCTCATCCGCTGTGACGCAGGTGAACTCGCGTAGCACACAGTTGTAGGGGCATGGCGTAAAGGTTGCAGCGGAGTATCGGCCGACGACGCGCGTACAGCTGAAGTTTTGTTTTTAAAAAACGTATGGAATTATTCCGCGTTCACGTAGCCCGAAGCATCCGCACGACCTCGCCGCATTAGCCTATCCAGCGAACGCCACAGCGCCCGAGGGTCGCCGCGCTGTGCGTTAACTCTTATACTCCAGAATGACTCCCTCTTGGATCTAAGAAGGTTGACATGGGCGCGCCGCGCCTCCCGCCAGTTGCACGTCGCTTTAGCCCCAGCAGCATGATCGTTACGTCTGCTCCCGCGATGGACAGCCTGCTGGAGCAGCCGAACACCACGCTTCGAGGCGCGTCATTCGTCATCAAACAACGGGTCGGAGGCTCTCTGGGGGACACGAACAGTAAGTGCAGGAATGAGATCGTCGAGCAAAGATGTCAATTCGATGTCGTAGAGTTTTGTAAGATCATCCACTGACAGCTCCGACCATGAGTCCGGCCGACCAAGTCGGGACGACTGAAGTCTCCTGCTCAAAACATCGCCGTCGAGATCGCGCCACGGGCGACAGGTGACGGCTCTGTACGTCAACGCAGGGCGAACACATGTCACCATCCACTGAAGTAGTCGGTGGTCAGATGTTACGACTTCGATGATGTCAACGGGCAGAAACTGAATGTCGGCACGCGTGATGACAACATCCAGCAACCCGCCAAGGTCATGGGTTGGTAAGGTAACGTGACAGACCATGCCGAAGGCAGACAGCAAATCGTTCAGCTGACGCGCCCATTGGTCGTCGGCACGATCCAGTCGAACATTAATTAAAATCACCAGTGATAAAAACGTGATCGGTGAGGGTCACAAGTCTAGTTAAAACATCGCTTAATTCAACAAAAAAATCACGTGCGACAGCAACTGATCCGGGACGATAGATGACGACAGCAACACACGCGAACGAGCCGCAAACTGGCAGTTATGAATGATATAATTGAAAAGGATTATAGATACGAGGGCATAGAGCCTATATGCAGGTGCTATATCGGAGCACTTACCTACAATGCCCAAAGTGTGGAGAAATGCAGGGAACCTGACGTAGATTATAGTTTTGTTAAAATACCGAACACTCTGCGTAACTGATACTCACGCAGGTTGTAAGATGGGAGGATTGTGGTTACGAGGACAGTTATTCCGCAAGGAGAGTCGGTGACGCAAGAAGCCACGTCCAGTTCAGCTATAAAAATACCTCTGTAGGTGCCATTGTCTTGAGGAAAGAGGTGGACGTTCGATGCTGCCAGTGGGACTGCATGGCACGAACAAAGGAATTAGTGGATTTGATGACTCATGAATTGGTGCATTTCGTGCTAAGATCTTGGGAGGGACAAGCTGTGTTCGGCAGCTTTGAAGTGATCGGTCAAGGTCTCTAGGAAGCTTCGTTGCTTGGAGAAAGCTGTGACCAGAACTTTGCGTCGACAAATGTCAAAGAAATTACCTTAGAAATGAAGAGTGCTTCCAAAAATAACTTCAGAAAGAACTTTGAGTAACATGTTTTTCATTTCAAATCGGATGAAAGACATGACACTGCATGCAGATTGAACTGCCTTGCGCCGACACCAAATAGTAAAAACAACAAAACGGCGCGCATCATCGGCCAGTGAGAACATGCAGATATCACATACTAGAGCTCATCATAATAGAGATCAAGGGTTCATCATAATAGAGATAGAGGGCGCGTAATAATAGAGATATAGAGCACATCATAATAGAGATCAAGGACCTCATTGATGATGAAAATGGTTGTGTGTACTAATATTTTTAATTTCAATTAAGCTCCGAATGTCTTTTTCAAATGTGGATTTATGTTATCTAATAATAATACGGGAAAAATATTCGATCATAACTTATAATTGTCGTGCACGTTGAATTACCTTCAATGATTTCATTATGGTTAGTTGAAGCGTTGAATAGAAAGATTATTTATAAAACTCCGATTAAAGTTTTAAATAGAAGCAAGACGACTTAATTAAAAAACTGGTGTCATGCACGAAGATGGAAAGAATGAAGAAAATTCTTTTATGTCGACACCGCACCCTAGGCGAGACTTCACCATTATATGCGGACTTATGACTTTACTTGAGATTCGTTTGAAAAAAAATTATTCGGTTATTTCACCTCGGTCAGTGTGTGCTTTATTTCCCTGCCAACGGGATCACAGGAGTGTCGAGTGTGGAGTAACGAATCGTGTTAAAAATATGAGAAAAAACATGGTTTCTTAACAGTGACTTGTTTTCCGAAAGAGAAGGTTAGCTGGAGTCGTGAGAAAGAAGCTAGACGGATTTTGTCCTATTTGGCAAACGGTAATTGCATCACGAATTATTGACAACTTACTGGCTGATTGCGGCATAAATTCTGGCTGAAAGACAGCTTGGACGACATTCACGAGCTGGTACAGCTTCAATGCGGTGTTCTCAACAGTAACGTTGACGTAGGGAGCAGCGCCTGTTGAAGATTTTTTTTAATATCTCATAAATAAAGGTAAGCTACTAGCGAGAAATGCGGTTAGCATGGCCAGTACACGACAATACAAAACATCATACATATCCGCGAATGTCCTGCTTGCCTTCTAACCGCGCAAGTTGTGCGCATTAGTTAGTCGAGCGAGAATTTGCCAATTTTCTGCTCGTACAGTCACACGCACTCTGCCAAATGGAAGAGCTAAGAGCTTGGACATATGAGGTTTGTCAAACCTGTTTTAAGCGATCAATCACCAGTTTAATGAAGTACGCCAAGGCTGTACCATATCACTTTGCGGTTAGAGTATCATGTCCAGAGCTGGGCAGCGCTACTTTGAAATGTAGCGGCGCTACCGCTACCGCTACATGCTGTAAATGTAGCGGGCGCTACCGCTACCGCTACACCCATTAGTATGTAGCGAGCGCTACCGCTACCGCTACAGTAAAATGTAGCGCCGCTACATTAGCCGCTACAATGCCCAAAATCATTGGAAATCTCTAAATATTTATTGTTCTGCTATTGGGATTTACTCATAACATTTAATGTTAATAAAATATTTTCAAAACATATCAATGCAACTTTATTGCCCCCAGCGATGGTTTTATCACCCAGATCTGTTTTTTAACCTCTCCTGGCTTTACGTCTCGGACAAATTAGCGGCCGGACTCGCGGCCGGTCTCACGGCCAATATCCAAATTCTATGATCAAGGAATATCTCTCAAACTAATGAACTTAACTCGATGAATCTTGGTACACGTATTCAATAGGACCTAACAATAATTTTAATTACTAGTGAAAATTGTTTGAATTTTGCCATCGTTTGTTTTTGCCATTGTTATATGGCAATACGGGCCGAAATTCACAGTGATCAAGTAATTTCTTCCAAACTACTGAAAATATTCGAACGAAATTTTGAATTCACAGTTTTAACTACCGAACGGTAATGTTTAGCTCGTGAAAATTTTTTCGATCGTGCCTTCGTTCGCGAGTTTTTTTTATTTCACTTTTATTCGTGATATAAACAGCAATACGTGCTTAAATTCGCAGTAATCAAGAAATTTTTTCGAAACTTCTGAACAGATCTGAACAAAACTTAGTATTTAAATACCTAACCTCAGCAACGGTGATGTTTACAATTTTTTCGTTTTGCCTTCGTTTGCGAGTTATACGGCTATACGTATAAGGCTCTTGGTCAAACCGGCCGGTAGAAACTCCGGTCGTTCCTTCTATATCTGTATAGCTTGCGAACGAAAGCAAAATAGAAAAATTGTCAAGAGCTAAACAAATTCGTTGAGAGGTTAGGTATTAATATACAAAGAATCCTCGAGATCTGTTCTGTAGTTTAGAAGAAATTTCTTGATCACCGCGAATTGAAGTTTCAAATTACCCGGAGAGACGGGCCGAATACAAGGAAATGTGAAATCAAGAATGACGGTTGAATGAAAAAAAACTCGCAAACGAAGGTAAAATCAGAAAAAAAACTTTATAAGCTAAAAAATCGCCGTTTGGTAGTTAGGAATGTATATTCAAAATTTCGTTCAAATCTGTTCAATAGTTTGGAAAAAATTCTTTGATCACGGCGAATTTCGGCCTGTTTCGCCATGTACGCGTAATCACGAATGAAGGTAAAATTTAAAAAATTACGAGCTAAACATCACAGTTAGGTTCTGATGAATACGTGTTCCAAGTTTCATAGAGCTGCGTTCATTAGTTTGGGAGATATTACTTGATAATTGAATTTGGAGATTGGTCGTGAGACCGGCCACGAGTTCGGCCGTAAATTCGCCCGAGACGTCCTAGGTTTCCAGTGCTGAAACAGTTAAAACAGCTGAAAAACATATTGGTTCACTAAATGGGGTTCTATTTGTGAAATACACACTTGTGTTTAACCTGTATCTTTTAAAATTTCAGCGTAATAAATTTCAAGAAAGAAGCATATGTCTGTAGGGGGCGCTAGAAATTCACTAGGGAGCCAAAGGGAGCGCCAGTGAAAATGTTTGGGAACCACTGACCTAACCGAACTAGTACGGGTTAGATACAGTAAATAAAAGTTACACTTTTTTATGTTTTACCTTCCCTCAAAGTCATAAGACTTTGGTCTTAAGACTTTGAGGTCTTAAGATCTATATGCGAGATTAGGGCATATTGTAAGGGGTTGTGTTAGAAATGCATCGGGACAAACTTATTTACGCAGTAATATCATTGGTCATTCGATACACTTATCGGGACTCACATATTTATCGGACAGCAATATCACAGGTCAATCAATTAACGTCTAGGGACACACCTATTCACTACACAGTAATATACAATTTAGGTTTTGGGACTCTTTTGTTCATATCACAGTCATATCACAGGTCAATATTAATGTATGGAGTCTCACTGAAAGGAACACTTGAAGGAGTTCCGTAGGAAATACTGGAGTTGGTCACGTAAATGACTGGTTCTTCCGTCGAACAGGAGCAGAGTTTCTTGCCAAATCTGTATGCTGTGCAGGTTCCATTGAAAGAAAACCCAGCCATGTCTGAAAAAAAACAAGTAGTTTCTCACGAAATGTGTTTACGGCTATCAATTTTTGAGAAAGTGGTAGTTACTGGGAATTTGAAATTTGTGTCCTCGAGCGTAAGATATTCCTGCATGGTGAGCGTCCGCGGGTCATTGAAAAGCCCCTCAGCCGACGGAATTCTTTACAGTTCAAAGGATTAGGTCAAGCCGCGTCTCTCGAAGGTCCTGCACGCATGAGCACAAATATGAAGCTCATAATAATTTGACAAATGTTCATTATAGCAAATTGTAACTTGGATCACGAATCAACAAAGAATGAATTGGTGCAACTCTGTGACTTCTGACCAAACAATGTGGACTCTGCGGAAGTGCCGAAGTTACAAAGGGACCTTAATTTCAAACAATTCTTCAAGACCACAGTGTAAGCACAATATTCACCTTCTAAGGCGGCCTGCCTCGCGCACTGCACCACATCCGTTGCTGACATCCTTTTAGTCACATTTACGGCAGCGGTCACCTTGAGTGTTGAGATCGAGAAGCGTCGGTAAGTCTGCAAGAAGAAAGCAAATGAACATCAAGCCTACATATACAGGGTGGGCCAAAAGTCACTGACCCTTTTTATTTGCTGATATATTTTATATTTCTTAATATTTTTTATTTTCTTAACATTCTTACTTCATTCGGTTCCTGGAAAATAATTATGGTGAAACTTGATACCGTCCAACGTACAAAAATTGTAAAATTTTACTTCTAAAATCAAAGCTCAATAATTCAAACTCAAAGAGCTTATCGAAAGCATTTTGATGTGAGAGACAACAACCACAAGCAACCACAAGATTGCGCCATCAAGCCGCAATCTTTAATAGAGCTAATGGAAAACATCACTAGAAAAGTAAGAGAAATAAGCCCAGTAACTTTGGAGAAAGTTATGGTAGAGATAGTCGAAAGAGCTGCAATTTATGAAGCACAAAACGGAAGACATATGCAGGATGTTATTTTACACATTTAACGATTAAGTTCCTAAAGTTTCCTAAAAGTAAATTTGTGATGATGATAAAATAATGTTTGTGATAGATCTCAATTTCCATCGCCTTGACCTATGATACTAAAATTTCATGCATATAACTGTTAGTATAAAAAGTTATCTAAAATTTAAGTCGTTCAGTGACTTTTGGCCTATATTGTATAATTATCTATCCACGAACAAGCTGAGCAAAAGTCTCCAGCAAAATTGGAGACGTAACTCGTGCTTTTATTGAGGAGACGTATCCAAATTACTGCGTACTGAAGCGCAGATCCTTAGTATCCTTAACATTTGTTCCGCATGTAGCAATCCCAGGCAACGATGGAACGCCGCCTCTGACTATCGCGCATCCACCCTTATTTGGGCCAGCTGATGCACGATGCTGTTGCTTGCTTCTAGCCGTCGCTAGTAGTGCATGGGCAGTCGATCACGGATTGTGCCCAGGAACACGTCCCGTCGTTTCATAAAGGTCTCCAGGGTGAACTCCATGAAGCGATTCGTTCCTGGTAAACTCAGAGAAGCGACTCGTTAGTGATCTCTGCACGGATCGTGAACGAGTCTCTTCTCTTCGATTTTCGAGTTGTTAAGTGCCAAGTAGCGGTACTCCATTCCAGATCTTCCAGTACCACTGAATCTCAGAAACTTTGATACCACTGTATCAAAGAACCCGTTGAACTACATGTTGTTCACTTGGGCCCAGTCATATATTGCAGAGAGGTCTTCTTGCAACCTCTCACAGTCCGTCCTGTCCATGATGGTCAATAGTATCCTAGTGTCGTCCGCGAATGACGATGCATGACTGAAGCTCTCAGTGAAAGAACTAGGCTCCTCGAAAATTATCGACTATTTGAGACAAGACTAATTTAAATTCCAAAAGCCCACAGTCAACATCATCCCCAACGACGCCTTCGTTACCATGGATAGATACACTACCATAAAAAAAAAAACAACCACCGCCAAAAGCTGAAACAATCCACATTTTAACATCCAACCCCATCATGACCCCTCAATCAACACTAAAGATACTGCCCAACAATACTGATACAATGTCCAACACTGGCATAATAATAAATTTACATTATCAAATATTTCTAAGACATGGATCCAGGCATCATTCTTAATAAAGATCACGCAATCACCTACAATAACACTTTATTAAAAAATTCAATAACAACCTCCATAGCTGCAACAAAGATAACACAATTCACTCCGGTTCTGACATAGCAGTAAAAGGCCATATTCCATACAAACTACGTACACGACAACTTCCATACAGATAAGCTCGCAATCACGGTATATAACCAACAGAGACCCAGCACAATAGAAACTATACATGCAATCCACCCCGCATGGACTACATCAACATTGACTTCCATGCACACCCTTTTGAATAGGACTCATCCCGTATGCCTCCTCGCAGAAACACACGCAAAATACACAACATTAGGAAAAGAGTTGGAACCTCCAACCACATAGGAAGACAAGTGCACTCACTAATATGTCAACGCAAATGTATTCACATCGGCTCTTACTTTCTAACCTTCATCACCCACAACTGCACAACATCACCTAAAGAGTACTATAAAACAATAAAGCATACCACAACAAACACATACAGCCCGGACCCATCACACCATCAGACCACATTCCATAATAGCCCCTATATCTGGAAATCCCATGCAAATACCCTTGCGTTTTCGTAGATCCATTCCACAGAGCAAACTGTACACAATACAAACAAGCATTATGACAACACAGTACCCACACAACTTGATCCTACACTGGAAGAAATATAGGCACATACTTAGATAACTGGACAAAACATATTCAGAACGCCACCGATACCTCAATCACTACAATTAATGACACACCGCATTATTTCCGGCATCGGACTAACCCACGAAACATTGCTCATTCAAACACAATACCAAGCAACTCACCAATACATTCACACCCACGTTCCATCGCTAGAGCTCAACAGACAACTCATCGCCATAAGTCAGCAACTACCGACAACATACAGACGTATCCAAATACAAACATGGTAGAACGTCATTAGCACATAAAAAAACACAAAAAGATTCCCAAAAATTCTGTTCATCCCTATAACACATGATAGGTTCCAACACCAAGCAAATTATTGTCCCGTACCTCAAACAACAACATACAACATGACACACCCGAACAAAAAGAATCCATCTTTCGCAAAAACTGCAGGCAGGATCACTCAGTATTACACAGACAATGAAGACATTGACATAGAACACATCCACACCATACAAGATCACGTTAGCAACAATTCATGCCTACACCTAATTCACCCATATAATCGCGGCTCCATCCTGCAGACTTCACACTTATTAACATTAGCAAGAGGATTACAGAACATTCAAACAGAAAGTAATTGGTCCCACGAGCATCACAACACTCAAATTCAAACACCTCACCTACCCAAAAAATTATCAGCTATCTAATATACATATTTAATCGTGCCATTTCCACCGGTTATTTCCTTGAGTCAGCAAAACACGTCATCATGATCTTCCGCCCCAAACACAACGCATTGCAACACCAAGTACAAAATTACAGACCCAACTCACTAGTAGATATCAACGGAAAGCCTTTAGACAAAATACTCAACAATAGATTACACGAACCCCTTTTCATTCGCTACGTACATAACACTATGCAACACGAGTTTAGGAAACAGAGGGACACAAACAGCACTAGCCACATTCCACGAGACACTAACCATCCACTTAGCACGACAACACACCACTGATATAGTGTTTCGCGATGTGACCAAAGCCTTTGACAAGGTTTGGCACACTGGACTCCAATAAAAGATCATCCAACTAAACCTGCATCCGTCCTTCATCAAAACACTCTCAGTCTACCGTACAGACAGAACAGCATCCATAAGAATAGTAATTTCACATAGGTCCTCCACTACAACTCCACACAGGTGCCCTCCAAGGGGCTTGTCTCTCCCCTACACTATTCAGCTTATACACCCAAGACCACCCACCACCACTAGTCCACTACCCAACTCCTAGACTACATAGCTTATGCAGGTGACAAAACACAAATAACCACAGGGCATTACCCACACAACCACGCAGCAGTACAAACACAACACGCCATACAACAGATCCACACCTTTAAAATGAACGGCTTGTTAGGAAAAACACAAATAAATTTAAAATCATCCCCATCATTAGGCGAAACACTTCCAACATCTACATAGACAACACTCTCTATCCATATGCGGAAATTGCAACAGTCTTAGGTTTACAATTCACAACATCCGGCTCCAGCTCCCAAATAGCAGAAAGAAAAGCAATGTTCCTCACCAATCTGCACAAAATCCACTGATTTTACCACCTTCCACCCAACATAAAACGCGCGTTATACCTCTCCTTTCTTAGAACATCCCGCATTTAACTCCCGATACCGATACACCACAATTAAAATAATCCGTGTCCGAAATACAGACAGTACAGAACAAAGCACTCCGATTTTTCACACGCACACTGGTCCGACTTCACATCATCCCAAACACTACACAAACAATGAGACATTCCTACAATAAACACAGTTCGTCACCAAGAAACACGCAAAACTGGTTCCACCATTAAAAAATATGATTCAAATTCTTCAATCAAGTCACATTACTCCCAGACGCCATAGCAAGGCAGGACCGGTTATTCAGCAGCTTCAATGTACACGCACTTGGACCACCACCTCCGTCCTTGTACAAATAACAACACAAGGACCATGCTGCACCCGGACGGCAGTTGTCCCCACGTGTAGCTGGTCCCATAACAACCCACATCACCTCATACACTTCCACGCAGACGGACTGACTAAACTCACAGAAAGGACGCACAGTAAAGATGAACTGCTTAACTACTGAAAAGCCAGTAAAAACTTGAATAGATTCATTCTCTGAGCCTCAATTTCCATTCCATTTTCGGTCCATCGATCCCCGTCAGGGACTTGTCCCCACCCCCCCCCCCGCCAGGGTCCCACACCAGGCACGCCCTCTAGTGCCTCGTCGACAGCACCCTGTTGCACTCCGGACACTGAGCGACCCTCCCCCTCCTGGCTCTCACCAGCTCCTCCCCTCTCCCACCACAACCGCGCCAACGTCTCGTCCCCCAGCGCCTCCCTCACACGTCCCCCCTCCTGACCCTCACACTCCCCCTCCCGACTCTCACCCTTCCCTTCCAGACTCTCCTCGGCTTATCCCCCCCCTTCTCCCCACCGGCGCCAACATCTCGTCCCTCTACACACCCCCTCACATACCTCGCCTAATTTCCATTCGTAATCCACGTATTGCACCTCCCGCACTGTCTCCTGTCTCCCGCTCCACTCGCTCCACCCGTACACGTCATCTCATGATTCACTCTTGCACCCTCCGTCTCAACATTCATGCCACATATGCTACATACAAACCTCACTCGCTCCTCAGCTACTCTATGCATACGCTTCTGGTGGTTGGTCAGGCCCGCCTTACTTCGAAAGACCTTCCTACACCCCTCATATCTGCACACCCAGTCATTCATTCTTCTAACATTCCTGTTCAGTCTCGCCACATTTGCATCCAGAGCGTACTAATCCCCTTTCTGACATTCTCACTCATACAAATGCCCATGCGTTCTTTCACTATGCCCTTCTATCCCTCCTTATCTCTGCTCAGCCGCTCCACATCCGTCCAGTCCACTCCCGCTTCCCTTAACATCCGCTTCCAATACAAGACATTCTTACTCCTACGCCCGTTCATCTTCCCGAAACCTTCCAACCTCTCATACCACCCTAGCACTATCGCTTGCGTCAGCCTCTCATTTCCCATTCTCATAACATGTCCCACTCGCACCATTCTCAATCTTCCATCTCATACTCATTACGCCCAAACACTTCCTAACATTTCACATGTTCACCCCTCTCGCTTGCATTTGCCTCAGAGGCTGGCTATTCCGATCACTCCACACGTATCTATAACACTTATCCATCCATTTTTGCATCCGATTTATATCCTTTACATACCACACTCTCGCCTGACAATCATACAGCAGACTACTCTCCACACATGCCTCCACCAGCATCGCCTGACACTTCTTAGACATTCTCGACCCTTTCAGCCACCCTTTCAGTCCCCACCACAAAATTCCAGCTCTCTTGATCCTGTTATTCACATCCACTTCCGAACTCACCCAGCTCCCAAATACCCTAATTTGACCTCCTCTTCTGTCCCAAACTCAATCACCTCCTCTTTCTCATTGTTTCGTTCCTCCCACTGACTCTTCACACCCACAATCGTTGTGTCATCTGCAAACAAAGCCAATGTCACTCTCACACACTCACTACTCCCCCATTCTCCCACGCACTCTCTCCAGCAAACGAAACCCCTGGCACCCATCTCCACGTCACCCCAACCTCTTCACCCCCGCTTCTTTTCGCCACCTCCGCTTGCCTCATTACCGCCTGATGGTACACATTAAATAAGATGGGTGACGTGGAGCACCCCTCTCGCAGACCTCTCGCACGCGCCCAGCTTTCACTCACTCCCTCCTTCCTTCTCACCTTGTAAACAGTCGACTCATGCAAATCCACAATCGTATCCAAACATTTACCTTCCATTCCATACCTCTCAAGCAACCTTCCCAAACCCGGTTTATTCACTCTCGGATACACTTTCCTCAAATCCGGCAGTCTCGCCACAGGTCACTCCTCTTCATTCATGCCCTCATTCCCATTCAGTTCCATTCTTCTCTTCAAATCAACCACGTCCTGATTCTGAAGGAACCACGGGACTGATTCTGATTGAGACTGGCCCGAGACCAATAAGCCACATGGCTGGGCCTCAAAACTGGCGTGCGAGTTTCCACTACGCGCGTGTGCTGGGACCAAGACTGACCGTCTGGGCTACCGCACTCTTTGACCTTTGAAGATAGATTATGCTGCCGCTCTTGCTTTACTAGCTGTTGTCACTATGCGCAGGAGGAAACAAAGATCTATTTACCTAATAGCAGTTATGAAACGCAAGAATGGTTTCAAACTTCTCATTAACATTGTTTATCCGTGTAATAACATGCATTCGCCAAGGGATTAAGAAACAGCATTATCTTATTTTACCTTTAATGTGTCGAGAAAATTAAATGTAATAAATACGTCACAATGTTTAATCATGCCTGGTTTTTGGTGTATAGATCAGGGGTCGTATTATCAAAACTTCGTAAGTACGCAAAATCGACTTACGAGTGGCGTTGCTGTGACAACGTAATACTAGCGGTGGTATTATAAAAACATTTGCGCGGGAAAAATTTGCGCTGGAAAAAATTTAGGCTTTTAGCAAAGACTTGCGTACGAAAGTTTAGATAATGCCAAAATTAGGGTGTATTTACGTACCACAGAACTTTTTTGTCGTAAGTACAAAAAGTTACGAAGTTTTGATAATCCGGCCCTTGGATAGGTATCATAGCGTGTTCCACAAATGCCACTACTATTATTAGTTATTGTGTTTATTTACTATTTACTGAGTATACACACACTGTAAGTACAATAAGATAATTAAGATTTTGTAATTGACGGACGAGTGAATCCATGTTAATAAACTGATAAAACCTGTTAATAAGAAGTTAGGAAGTATTATTTTCATCGATGTTCGCGGATGGATCTAATTTCTCCATCTCCTTACTTATTTTTTCTAATTGAATTCTCAAGATTCTGAGTAAACAGTACTATTTACTCGTCATAGGCAAGGTGCCTCTCTATATAAATCGATAAGCATTTCAGTAGCATCTCTGCTCCACTCTCCGTCGTGTGACATGGTCGAATAAAAAGCTAAGAGGCAGGCAATGGTGCATCTATTGGAGCGTCAGCCCAAGTTCCCAACGCACAACTAACTGTAACGGCAGTCACAGCGACACTGCCCCCTGCCCGTCACGCAAGTCTAGCCAAAGATTGAACAGGGCTTGACTCCCCGTCGCGCTAGTCTCGACGGTCCGGACTGAAAAGGCCAGTTTTTCAGGCGTCAGTCTCGCAGAGTCTCATAGTGGAAACGGGCCTTTAGTGTGAACTGCGATGCAAGCTAATAGAAAATAATGAAGTTTCTAAAAGCTGAACTTGCTAATTTAGGAGTCTTTAGAAACACAACTTCCTAAGTGTTTAATGTCCAGTTCTTCCCAAAGTGAAGGTCTTTGGCGGTTAGAACTTGGAATACCGGCAATGACGACATTCAAGAACACACCGTCGAGCTTCAGGATTTTTGCTGAAATTTTAAACTTTAGGGTATATTGATACGAACGTGTTATTTAAGCTGTTCGTGTTATTATACTCGAGAATATAATATCTGATTCATCAACCAAAACATCAGGATCGTTTTGTGGACAATAGAACCGAAAACTTAGATTTATCAAGTCGATTAACGGTAGCTGTGAGTTGAGTAGTGGCGTATGAGTCCAGTAGTGGCATCTGGCATCCTTACCAACTGTCGGCGGAGAGCTTGCTTGCTGCTGAAGACTCGTTACAACAGGGTTTCCAGAGCAAATTTGTTTGGTAACTATGTTGCACGGTTCGGTTATTGTGAACTCTATTCGAAGTGAAATCGAACTATTGTTATATGTACGTGTGTATTTCGAGAATTTTAGGGACACAGGATAGGGAAAAATTGCATATCCGTGAATAACTTCACCATATATTAGGTACTTCATACCTGGAAACAGGAATTATCTACTATATTGAGTCTGCGCTATGTTGGAATGGTTAGAATTAAGCTCTGTACATACAATAGGCTGTTTTTTGCTAATATTTTAGGAGAATTTTGAGGACTTATTCAACTGATTATTGAGGGAGAATGCTTAACAGTATATGTGAATATTTGGGGCTCGTGTTTATGAGAGAAGGTTAAGGTGATAAGGTACTGGTTAAGGTACTGGTTAAGGTGATAATATTTTGCTCAGCCGTAGGTGGTAAATGTTTGGTACCGGCCGCTACTACCGCAACAGGCAGGAGTGTTTGGTACGTGTAAATGGGTAGAATGTTTCGTGCGTGGATGAAGTGGGATAATATTGAACAGTGTTGAATATTGTTGTATGTTGATAGCTGAGTGATAATACATATTGAAGAATGTTTGGTTTTGGAAATGTGTGAGAATGTTGAATATTATGGTGAATATTAAAGATTGTTTTGCTTGGGCAATGTGAGAGGATCTGGCATTTTGGCAAATGTAAGAGAATGTTGTGGGTAATGTGGAAAGTTGGGGTGGAAAGTTGTATTAACTGATATTATTCCCGTTTCAAACTCGTGTTTACTTGCCACTTGCTTCATTGTGCCGCGATAATACATGTCTAGTCTGCTCATACAGCGATTCAAACACAGTACAGCGATTCAAATGACCCCTCCCTTCCCCCCATAAAGGGGGGAAGGGAAAGGGCATTTTTAACGCATTTTTCAGATTCGGCCTTGTCTGTCCCGAACGTATCAGGTACCAAATACGCGCGCCCCACAATCGCCCCAATCTCGACAGGTATTTCACAAGATTCTCTTTCGGCGCTTATTTCGCTCCGGCAACCGGAACCTAAAGCGGACATAGAGCCGCTCATTAATATCGTTGAGCGAGCTTGGAGCGCGTTTGAGCCAGCGGTTAACAGACATCAAAACTTTGATAGGGTAAGGATGAATTTGATTATTTCTGAAAAACTACAAATTATACGAGGATAAATTCAAGAAATTTTCATCGAGCGCAGCAATATTTGGAATGGAATTAGATGGAAATGCTTCTAATCTTTATTTTTCAGCAGTTTCAAGCAATATTTTCAGACCCTGGTAAATTTTTTACTAGACGAATGGTTTCTTCAACAAAAGAACTGTTCAGCTTTGGGCATATGTCTGAATGCTTGAGCTTATTGCTCAAGCAGAAGATAGCTTATGAATTATCGCTTACAAGGAGCCCATATGTGAGGAACATATTTGATTTGAGGATTTCTCATAACTATCGTATATTCTGCTATTTATTTGATTGCCTCTCCATTAGTTTAGAGTGCAGCCGATAATTTTAATTCTTGAAAAGAACTACTTGTGAAATTCAATACTGTCATTGCAGCAACCGACGATGGATGCAGAAAGATCCTCATTTACTTTGAAGTGTGAACAAATGAAAGCGGCAATCAAATTAGTACCCTAACTTTATTTTGTTAAGATTAACATGTGTTTCACCATTCTATTGTGTGGTCTTTCTTTCGTCAATGGACGCAGAATTACGAGGCCACTGCAGAACTGTTTGCTCGATAGAAATTTAATGTGATGAAAGTTACATGATATGATACGGCAAATATTCCAACGATTATTTGAAACACAACATTGTTCACTCAGCAGGACTCATGGATTTAATAGGAGAAATTGGCTTGACTTGAATAAACTCGAATCAGTTATATTGATGTATCGATTAAATTTATTTTATTTACTATTATTGACCTCATTTCTAACCACGCCATGCCAAAATAGTTACTAGTTGTAAACATCTATACATGGAAATTGAGCCTCTGATGGACTTGCTCTGATCTTAAAATTAAGGTAGTAGTATTAGACTGCATTTATACGTATAGCGTACAGAGATTCAAATGCCCCCTCTTCCCCCCATATAATGGGGGAAGGTCCGCATTTTTAATGCATTTTCAGATTCAGCCGTGTCTGTCCTGAACGTGTCAGATACCAAATAGGCGCGCCCCGCAGTAGCCTTACGGTTGTCAAGGAATAGACCGGATTCTAATCAGGTGCTTATTTCCCTTGTTCAACCGGAACCTAAAGCGGACATAGATCCGCTAATTTTTACCGCTGGGCGAGCTTAGGGCGTCCTTGAGCCAGCGGCCGAAAGGAATAAAAATTTTTGATAGGGTATATGTACAGTCATAAATGAATACAAGGGAGAAAAATTGAAGTGTTCCGTAGGAATTTGCAAGATAGCCTCGTGAAAATAAGAAGAATTTGGATATTTCTTACGAGAACACGAATGACGGGATGATAAGTCATTATTGGTGGTAAAGCGCGTGTAATAAAATAAGAACAAAACAGACCTCATGATAACAGCCATTATTGGAGGTAGAGCTCTGTTCAATAATATTAGAACACGATTGACGGGACGATAACATTCGTTATTGGAGGTACATCTCTGTTCAATAATGTTAGAACACTAGTAACGGGATGAGAACAGTCATTATTGGTGGAAGAGCAAATGGTTTCTTACTCCAGAAAGTTCACATGATACCGATTGTGAACGCAATATTTGCTCTAGATTCGAAGTTTTATTTCGTGAGGTTTTGCCAATTCTTTGTTTCATTAATTCGTTTTTTGTCCGTCAGCTAATAAGTGAACAACTGAGCTAAGAGCGGGAACAAATTATGGTGAGCTTTCCCATAAAATCTTTCGCACTTATTGGGAATGTTGAGATTTATGAATATTGGTGAAAACTTGAATACTCTGATATACATTTTGTATGTTATCGGTTTGCTTAAAGAGAATAAATAGAAGAATGAACTCCTGGATATGCACGAGTATTAAATTAATCTTGAAGTAGGAAAGAACTTCTAAGTAGGAAAATACATCTAATATTATGCAACAAAGCTTCTACCGAAATTATCTACAGTTGTTTCGAGCCACCGAACTGCTTGGTGTTACTAGCTCAGAATTAACAATTCCAAGTCCAGTACGCTAGTCCCGGTTGAGTTTAAAATGTTAATGCGCAACTAATCTCCATCACTTGTCCCGTTAGAATTTGAAGTGAAAATGTTGAAGAAAGAGTCCACCTTGGCAATTATATAAAGATAACTCCTCCACAACAGATATTTCTTTGGTGTTTTCCGTCTCGACCGTAGTAGAGCATCATTTTCCAATATTATAACCCGAGTGAAGGGATGAGAACAGATAATATGGGTTCAGTGCCCAAATAAATTATATGTGCTATTGAAGAACATCACTGGTATTTATATGATTTAGATTTATATGACCTTTCGTTGGTGAGCTTTCGACATTATTTTCACAAATTACTTAACTCTAGACTACTGACTAGATAGCTTTAAATATGTTAAACAGATTCATTAACTAATATTAAGTAGTGAATCTGCTAAGCGAGCTAAGATTATTTCCATCAAGCCAGAACAGAAAGGTATTTCTCAAACGTGCACTAGCTGAAGGTGGACTGCACTAGCTGAACGAAAAAAACAATATGTTTCCAGTGTTATTCAGCAATGGCCTGAAAAGCATCGAACAAATATTTGTCGGATAGATTGAAATTGAAATACGCATCCGTCGCAGATTAAATATGAAAAATTGAATTGAATGAGCCTCAAATCGTACGTTATTACAATTAATGACCGCTGCCAAGACAGGTCATTCTCGACACTGCTGTGGCTCTAACCTTCATTATGATTGACTCAGTTGCTTGCAAGTTTATGAGGGGCAGATTTATAAGAAGAATGGAAACACAAGTATTCAGATTACCAACAGCGAAATTTTCATCATCTAGCCGTGAGAAACGAAGAGTAACTTGATATCGGACTCACCGTAGCCATCATGCCGAGGGCAAAGACGCTATTACTTTTTACAGACAACACTTCTAATGAATCCAGTGTCTCCGATGTTACACATGTAAAATGTATTTCTAGTTTTATTTTCATATATTAAAAAAAAATAATATTAAACAAAATTAAATGTTCAAAATTATTTATTCCGTCGACTGATTCATGCATTGACCCCAACTTTACGCATTTGTGCAAAATTTCAGATCGATTGGACAGGTAGAAGTGTGTTAAATATCGATTATTAGATTTAGAGCGGACAAAATTATTTTCTCACTTTTTTACTTTTAATTTTTTTTCTATTTTTAACAAGTAACAAAAATTGAAGTTAAAGAAAACCGTTGTAAAAATTAGAAAATATCTAAAGAAAAAACTGCTTGAGGTAATTCTGACCTATCATATCATAGCTCTCGCGCAGCGCTCGGCGCACTTAATGGTACTCATAATTTGCTCACAACGCCAGCTTCCAGAAATTGTTTTCTATTTTAAAGATATAGCAAGCCTTGCAGGATTGCCCTTTTTATTCAAAATTATTGGAATCCTGACTTTTCGAGATTTTGTTTTCTGATATTTTTTACAACACTCCTCCTCTTCATTCTAGTTTGTCTGCTACAAATGTAATAATCGATATTTAACACACTTCTACCTGTCCAATCGATCTGAAATTTTGCACACTTGCGTAAAGTCGGATACAATGTATGTCAATTGACAAAATAAATAATTTTGAAAATTTAAAAAATTCATTATCAAAAAATTATATCGTTTTTTTAATATTTAAAAATAAAATAAGAAATTCAGTGTACGTGTGTAACATCGGAGATAATGAATTCTTTAGATGTGTTGTCTTTAAAAAGTAATATTTAAATACATATTATTGTACTGGCCTCATTGCCAGAGGTCGCAGATGGTTCGGTGAATGAAATACAGATTTATTAGTCTTACTGTACTTCTTATATTGAGTCCATCTTCTCATGACGTGCTCTGCAAAACAGAGTACCGCAAGAAGGCAGAACTTATATTAGTCTTAAGGGTAATTCCTCTGAACGTTAGTCGGCAACGACTGAGCAATTCAGGACGCTTTAGGATTATTCAGAATTCTATCTAGGCGGCAACATGAAAATATTTTGTCAAGGAAAAATTACGCTCAGGGTTATACAGTACAAACTGCCAGGTTACGTTACACAATGAAATTTAAAATTATCTATGATTTATGAATCAATTACTATTTTAAATTTCCTTGTGTAACGTAACCAGGCAGTTTGTACTGTATAACCCTGAGCGGAATTTTTCCTTGACAAAATATTTTCATGTTGTAGCCTAGATAGAATTCTGAATAATCCTAAAGCGTCTTGAATTGCTCAGTCGTTGCCGACTAACGTTCAGAGGAATTACCCTTAAGACTAATATAATTTCTGCCTTCTTGCGGTACTCTGTTTTGCAGAGCACGTCATGAGAAGATGGACTCAATATAATTACAATGCTTGAATCAATTGACAAAATAAATAATTTTGAAAAATTAAAAAATTTACTATCAAAAAAATTATATATATATTTTAATATTTAATAATAATATAAGAAATTCATTGTACGTATGAAACATCGGAGACACTGAATTCTTTAGAAGTGTTGTCTTTAAAAAGTAATATTTAAATACATATTATTGTACTGGCCTCATTGCCAGAGGCCGCAGATGGTTCGGTGAATGAAATACAGATTTCTTAGTCTTACTGCACTTCTTATATTGAGTCCATCTTCTCATGACGTGCTCTGCAAAACAGCGTACCGTAAGAAGGCAGATATTATATTAGTCTTAAGGGTAATTCCTCTGAACGTTAGTCGGAAACGACTGAGCAATTCAAGACGCTTTAGGATTATTCAGAATTCTATCTAGGCGGCAACATGAAAATATTGTGTCAAGGAAAAATTCCGCTCAGGGTTATACAGTACAAACTGCCTGGGGACGTTACGTATTGAGTCCATCTTCTCAGAGCACGTCATGAGAAGATGGACTCAATATGAGAAGTACAGTAAGACTAAGAAATCTGTATTTCATTCACCGAACCATCTGCGGCCTCTGGCAATGAAGCCAGTACAGTGCTTATTTTTTCACTTTTCTACGTGTCACATCGTTGTTTATCCCGGCAATCGACGCTTCTCTAACCGCCAAAATTTCTAAAAACCCGGAACGCGCCTGTCCGTGTACGCGGATACTAAAAATATTAAAACTAAAACTAATAATAATGCTAATGCTGGGATTTATCCCAGCACAATTATATTTATTAAAAATTTCGATTTGCACTTTTTACAACACTTTTATTTAAATTCACTTCTTGTTTGTCGTACAAGATTCCGTTGCTCACAAGATTCCATCGCTCACAACACAGATTGTACATCGGTTGTCGTTTACTGATTGAGCATAATTTGCGTTTAAATGAGTAATAATAAACATAACAATAATATTATAATGTAGCGCATTAGCCAACAACACATAATACATGCGTAACATCGACGCACCGGTGGTTGCGTCGGTGCTGTAAAAAGCGTAAACCGAAATTTTTAATATATATAATGTGTTTAATAATTACTTTTTAAAGACAAGATTTATATATAATTCAGTTTCTCCGATGTTACGGAATTTACGATTCTAGTTACGAATCTAAAAAAATTAACAAAAATTTCACATTTAAAAAAAATAAATATTGAAAAATAAAAAATAAATCCAATTTACATTAGTAACATCGGAGACACTGGCCTCTTTAGAAGTATTGTACTTTAACAATGAATTTTTAAACGCATATTATGCTTAATTAAAGTTATATTAACTTCCTCGTAATATTTGGAGTGACACGTAAATGTACGTTGCATTTTTGGTTACTTTGCGATTATTATTTTTCTTTGAACGTGATAATTTAGCCCAAAAAGTAAAGGAATTTATATGTAATATTTATCTTCCAGTTTTGAACGGCGCTGAAATTTTGAAAGAAAACAAAATAGACTAAAATAAAACAAACAACCAGGAAATATGTCAACTCGTCTATTTCTGGTCATTGACTGAGTAGTCGAAGTATGAATGCAGAGATGAAGAATATTTTATGGCAGCCAATCAACCTAGGTGATAAAAATGTAGGCACAGAAAATAAGTTTGACGAATCTTGTCTCTGGATAGCCGCAGCTTCATAGTCACTCCCCACGCGGGACGGTATATAAGTGGGGCCGGTAAGAGATACTGTCGCTCCTGAGCACTTCCACGCGGTGCGACCGGTCGCACAGAGCGAGTAAGCAAGACTAGCATCAGAAGGAGCACTCGCTCACGTAGCGCAATCGACGCAAGTGTTTGTTGCGCTTCTAGTGTTGTTACCTAAATAGAATAATCTCGAAACTTACAACTGTTCAAGGGCATTCTTTGTTCAAGCGCATTCTTTGTTCCAGCACTCTCTTTGTTCGAGTGCACTGTTTGTTCCAGCACACTATTTGTTCCAGTGCACTCTTTGTTCCAGCACACTATTTGTTCCTGCACACTCTTTGTTCCAGCGCACTCTTTGTTCCAGCAACTATTTGTTCCTGCACACTCATTGTTCCTGCACAATCTTTATTCCTGCACACTCTTTGTTCCAGCACACTATTTGTTCCTGCACACTCTTTGTTTCTGCACACTCTTTGTTCCTGCACACTCTTTGTTCCAGCGCACTCTTTGTTCCAGCACATGTTCCAGAAGAAGAAGCAACACCTGTTCCGGCGCACTTTGCGACGAGCATCGCCATGTAATGGACTGCATGAAGTTCAACATGGAAACAAAGGTTTCTTTATGCACCGGACCGAAGCTCTAAAGTGGCTTACGCTAAAATGGCGCAGAGTTTAGAACAGATAATTCCGATAGAGATTTTAAAAAGTTTGCAACATAAATCTATTAAATTTAACCATAGAGCTTCAAACTATCAATAGCCTGTCCTTCCTCGATTGCAATATTATCAAATCTAATGGCCTATTCCAAACTTCTGTGTTCCGAAAAACGACTTTCACAGGGCTCAGTACCAGCTTTTTTTAGCATTTGTTCGTTCCGATATAACATTAATGGGCCTCAAACACTTTTACATAGGGGCTTTCGTATTTGCCAATTTGCGTATTTTAGCAATCTTTATTCTATTGTCGCAGAGTATAGAGGGAGGAGTTGTAGAACTGGTCACTTACTATCGCACCTCCCTCATTCGGATCTGCGCAGTGCGATGTTCCCATTTCTGATAAAGACTCCAAGGTTTTGGCTTCCACTTCCGGTGTACCAATTTGCGTATTTTAGAATTATTGTATACTTTTAAACTGAGGACTTATTTAAATTCAGCTTCTAGCTCTTACCAACTTGAAGTTGTTAATAGATCGTTTTACTGCTTAAGTTTATTGTAATATTGCCTGTTCTAACACTGCTTTACCGGTGTTCTAGAACTTTCGAAATGGCGATGGCGCTGGACTATGAATTTTTGTGGAGTTTTCTTTGCTTCTAGGTTTCTGGTGAATTTGCGATACAAGCAAACGAGTGTCATTATTAACACGTTGAGTGCGATACAACCCATCGGTGGGTTGCGCAGGGTCTTTTTTCCGGACAAATTCCGCAATTTATTTTTTTCCAATTTCGTTGGCCGGTAGAAATTTATAATATCAGCAGTTTTTTATTACATTTTGAAAATTAAGAAAAAATCATAATTAAATTGTTGCACCGGAGGGAACAAATTTACTAGCAAATATCGAATTTAAGACCATTTTTGTCGGCGGACTCTGTTTTTAGGCCATGTGGCAACCCTAGTGATTCGTACCGCATTCAACGCGTTAACCTCAATCATCAGACGTAGTTTCAGAGTGCGCTGTGCTTACAAAGAACCGGAACAAGGAAATGAAGTTGTAACCAACTGACCCTGAAACGAACTGCGCAGCTGTGCTGGAGACTGAACACTTGTCCATAAATCCAAAGTACGACTCTTCCAAACCGTGGGAATACGAGCTGTGTGTTCAACGCACAATGTTTCTGAACAAAGACCCACAGTGAATAACGAATCTCCGAGGTCACAGGTGTTTTCAAGGCTCCGGAACAAAGAACTTTTCAAGGCTCCGGAACAGAGAACTGGAAATTTTACTTGCTAACGAAACGAACTGCGCATGCTACTACCATGCCGCATGGTTCAAACTATGAAACGAAGAAAATTCTTACATTTTCATTCACTTGATAAAACTTGTGAAATGGTGAGTCGTGTAATGTTTCAATATAAGTTATTTGCTCCTACTACTTTGTCTTAGGTCTTATAATTCCTTCATAATCAGGTGCAGTGTATACTAGTATGTTTATTTGCGACTCGCGCTGAACGGAATTTTCCTCGCCTCACTGATATTAAATAAAGCAGGTTAGCGGATATTTCACGAAAATTAAATATATTTTTGATGATTGTTTACGAAGCATCATATACTGCCATTTAACTACAAGAATATACTTTTCAAATATACATGTAAAATTTATCTATAAACAAACTTATACGTAAAGTATTGCCTTATTTGAAATGAACTAGAGAAAACTCAAGCATTGTTTACTGTTGCTCGCTCTACTCCTGACATTGAGATGGCGGGCGTCTGCATATACACACGAGTCTGTTGGCGTCGGTAGCCGCAGCTAACGCAGGCATCCCACCCTTCGATGCCAGGAGTTATTCGCTATAAATGGTCATACGCAGCTGAAGTAATCAATGGTCAAACACAGCTAGATTAATCAATGGTCATGCACAGCTGGATTAATCAATGGTAATACGCCAGGAGAAATGTTATACTGGTTAATACTGATTTGATCATTAGCAATAAATAGCAAATTTCTTTGATAAATTTTCCAAAGCTCCGGCTTTCGGGTATTTCATATCCCGGATGTGAGATAATCGGTTGAATGTACACTATGGCTGTCAAATCTTCCGCAAAATAACAGCTCGCTTCAAATTTCATTGTGTATTCAAACGTTTGATTCGTACGTGTTTTCAAACGTTAGATTCGTTCTGTCCTTCCTGAAAATAAAATGGTGGAGGTAATGTTATGTTGATAGAGACGCGTCGAGCTCATTGCATGAGTAGTTTAATTGCTAACATATGCGCGCGCTCAGGCTGGCGAGCACTCAGTTGACTTCGTTCACAGTGACCACACCACAACACAACGCCAATGAAGATCCAATTTTTATCAAGAAAATACAGTGCTTTAGACTAACGATATTTCTAACGAAGTAGATATTTCTCATTACAATGAAATTTTGGAATCATTCCTGTTCATAATCTATGGAAAGAAAACTTGCCGGATCTTAACCTGGTCTCATTGAGCTAGCCTCAGCTACAACTTCTCAGAAAACTTTTTATTCAGATAATAAATGGCCAAGACGACCGAGTCGGTTCGCATTGCTATGAACAAATCTCACCTTGACATTGCAATGGTTTGCTAGGGATGCAAGCTACCAACTATTATGTAACAACATGAAGAGTACGAGTATCGTTGTGGTGTCTTTCGTAATGTCGAGCCTCTATGCCGTGTTATTCATCGTGTCATGCCTATACCGTGGTGCTCATTATGCCATGCCCTTATATAGGACGTGATTTCCAGGATTCTCGTAATTCTGTGCCTCCATGGTGGGATTTGATGTCTTGCTTTTATGCCCTGTCTCCATATGATTTATATGAGCGTCTCGAGGAAGGACTTCTACTGTGACTGAATTTCCTGAATATAATGAAGCACTGAGAGCACTTACGTAACTTAACACGTTGACGACGGAATGGTAAAAAATTCGCTGAACAAAAACGGCGCACTAAAGTGTCTATTCCGGCTTGTCCCAAAACGAATTGCCACAGGCGCGTTAAACGCCACTGAGCCAGTCGTAGCTCGTAATTTAAGCTACTATTGCCGCCTACATGGACAGTATGAGCGATAAATAAAGTAGAATAAAATAGAATAGAAGTGTCGACATTGGAAAAAATAAGCCCATGGCCTGTTGCCGATTCTTGAACTTTTCGTGACTTGATTCACAAGGGATCCTTCAGATAATAAATGGCCAAGACGACCGAGTCGGTTCGCATTGCTATGAACAAATCTCACCCTGACATTGCAATGGTTTGCTAGGGATGCAAGCTACCAACTATTATGTAACAACATGAAGAGTACGAGTATCGTTGTGGTGTCTTTCGTAATGTCGAGCCTCTATGCCGTGTTATTCATCGTGTCATGCCTATACCGTGGTGCTCATTATGCCATGCCCTTATATAGGACGTGATTTCCAGGATTCTCGTAATTCTGTGCCTCCATGGTGGGATTTGATGTCTTGCTTTTATGCCCTGTCTCCATATGATTTATATGAGCGTCTCGAGGAAGGACTTCTACTGTGACTGAATTTCCTGAATATAATGAAGCACTGAGAGCACTTACGTAACTTAACACGTTGACGACGGAATGGTAAAAAATTCGCTGAACAAAAACGGCGCACTAAAGTGTCTATTCCGGCTTGTCCCAAAACGAATTGCCACAGGCGCGTTAAACGCCACTGAGCCAGTCGTAGCTCGTAATTTAAGCTACTATTGCCGCCTACATGGACAGTATGAGCGATAAATAAAGTAGAATAAAATAGAATAGAAGTGTCGACATTGGAAAAAATAAGCCCATGGCCTGTTGCCGATTCTTGAACTTTTCGTGACTTGATTCACAAGGGATCCGGCCTTTGGAACCCGATCTTTCCTTAACTGACGATTGATTGAGATAGCTTCTGGACTTATTGCCTGGCCCGTAATTTGCTAGGCATTTTAAGACTGAACATATGCTCCTGCATAGCTTCAGCTAGTCTGTTTTTGAAGTTGTTCATACTCGGAGCGTCAACTATGCTACCAGGGAGGCTGTTCCACATGTCGGTGACTCGAAGCGAGAAGAAATGTTGCCGCATGGATGTGTTACAACGCAGTTTTTTTTAGTTTATAGCCGTGGCCCCTGGTGTTGGTTCTTGGCTCAAATTCTAGTAAACTTACTCCGTGAACTTCCCACCGGCGCTTCACTGCAGTATGGTGAAGAATGACACAAAATATAATTATCAGCGTATAGGATATGAAAGAAACACTGTAAGAAATACATAATTTTATTAGAATACTACATTATGAGTATCGAGTCCACTATTCAACAGATGAACAACGGTGTGATAAATGAACAAGACATAGTATTCAATGCAGTTTTAGTATCTGCTTATAGCTTTTCAACAAAATCGAGCAATCCGTATAAGTTCCATAATACTAAAATAATGCAGGGACAGCAACAATGGGAAAAAGAACAATAAGCATACATACACAAGTCACCGCATAAAGCCATCATGTGCATACATTGTTGGTCATAGAATTACTTGATGCAAGTGAATAAATGTTAACCCTGTCAAAATTTTCGTGCCGATTAAGGTCGTTTTAGAGGAACTATATTCGGCTTAGGGGTGAATCAGGAGCACCCTGTCAAAATTTTCGTGCCGATTAAGGTCGTTTTAGAGGAACTATATTCGGCTTAGGGGTGAATCAGACGCAAGTCGGCCACGTAGGGTGTCAGCCTCTTTTGGAAGTCAGTTGCCCGGTTGGCCAAATCTGCGTAATATGATTCAAAAGAGCAGCTGGTCAAGCTTCGTCATGATGCCCCTGGCCAAACGCTGATGACGCTACCGCATGATGGGGCTGGTCAGAGGCTAAACAGAGTAAACGTACGAACCATGACAATTTCCCGTTTTATAAATGGCGTCGATGAATGTGCACGCGTACGTTCGCTGTGTGATACGACGGAATGAGTCGATTCTAACGTGACATCTAGAATGGTGAATTTAGCATATGATGAATAAACCCATGCACCTATACTGTTCAAGAGAGTATTTTTAACCTACCACTTCTACATATTTTACCCACTACTGAGCTCCTATATCGCATCTTTTGTCGCCTCTAAACAAATACAAAGGAAACACTAGTCTGGTTAGCAATGCATTTATTTTGTATCCGAATTTGAAATTAAAGGCATATTGATTATCATAACTCAATAAGTCTTGTTCTATGTTGATTATGTCATTAATCTCTTTAAGATTAAGAGCGGTGACGGCCGACGGGCGAATTACCAGTGAGCACAGTAGGCTAGCCATTGTGCGGTGTCTCATGACACTTTGTTGGTGTTGTATTGTGAGTCCGTGAGGCAGCTTATGTGATTTATATACTAGAACTTTGAAGATATTGCAAAAGAATAAGTTCACATAAAGGCAGTATAATGAAGTAGGTAGAAACAAAATTTAAAATATTCTAATATAATATAATAAGGTTGCTTGAAAGGTTGCTTTTCACAATAATATAATAAGGTTGCTTTTCACATTAGATAATAATCATTATTGTTCAATAGCACATAAATTCATGATTCATGAAGTGGAAAGCAAATGGTAATTGAACTAGGCTAGTTGTGTCTTTGAAAGAAGATATTTTTTACACCAGCTTTGTGCTCAGTGCTCACTGCCTAGCTTACTGTAGCATATTTCATCTGATAATCTCTGTATTGCTTATGCTTTAGAAATTAGATGACAATTAATTATTTATGGTTTAAAATATGTTTACTCTTGGCTTATATACCTTTATACTGAACATATTTTTCAATCTAAACCAGCAAATGTTTTAATTAGTGATAATTGCTATAGATCTGATAATAAATCATTATGATAGATCTGCCTGACATTTATTTAAATCTATTACTGGGGCCATAGTTTCCCACCAAATGTCAATATCCTGAGCCCAATACCTGCTGTCTTGAAACTTGAAAGTTCACCTAGTACTTTGAAAAAGAATTCAATTCATCAAATTTTTTTACTCAACTTCAATTAATTATGTATGATCTATGATTCATTGTCAGTAATGTTTTACAGTAATTTTCCGATACATGTCTGAACTTATGGTCCCCTTTTAATTTTCATTTTGGAAAATTAATTCTAGTAGACATTATTCAGCCCTCCTGTCATATGAATTATTTATAGGCAATAGAAAACATTCATTGCTGTCAACAGTTAGATTTGGATCAATAGCTACTAATTTCAGGTCATAAAGAATTGAGACCACTCTGAAGCTTGATTTATATTAATATTTAACTTTGAAAATTGTGATTCAATGGTCAAATTATCATTGCAATAAATTAATGTAGTTTTTTTTCTCAATTTTCATTGGTTAAAAATTCATTCCTTCCTATGCTGTTACTTATATTTATTTTATTCCCATCATTTAGAAGGCTTCAAACAGCCAAGATAGAAATGCGTTATTTTGTGTTAAATGTGAAATCACCACTAGACTAACCTCAATTTTCATAAAATTTACTTGAATTCAATGATGATTTATAAATGCCAATTAATATAGTCAAGTGGAGTAAGATGGGACCGCAACCTTCATGGGGTAAGATAGGAACAACCCATGGGTGCATTCTAATTGCATTGATTTTAATTTGATGGTAGATTCTGTTAAAGCAACTATTTCCAGCTGTTTCAGTCTTTGTTTCAAGACTGTTGCAAATAATGAATTTTTGTCAAATTTTTAACTAAGATCTATGTGCATTGTGCAGATAGGTCAGAAAATAGTTATCCTTTATGGGAAAATGAGCTCTGTCTAATGACACACAAAAATTTTTGCCAGGTTTGTGGCTGTAGGCTGGTAACCCCCTAGCAATTTTTAAGCAACTTTTGCAGACATGACAAGCAACTTTTGAGAAATACTAGGCATCCCTACCAGTTACAATCACTGCCTGGCATGCATTCTAAAATGGGGTAAAAAAGGACTGGAAATTGGGTGAGATGGAACCACCAAATGATCCTGTTTTATCCAGCAACCAGTCTTATCTTACCCTAAAAAAATTTCCATCTTACCCCATAGTTAACAAGTTAAAAAAATAGTTATTAAATGAATAGATTATTCTACACAAGTATACATGGAGTATTTTGGACACAATGCTGTCTCTTCTTAGATATTTTTCTGCAAATTTAATGAGGCATCAAAAATACAAACCCAATTTTGCTTACTGTTGAGCTTCACAGAAGTCATGCAACACTCAAACTGTCAAATTAGCAGCCAAAAATAAAAAAAAATATCCTGAAACTGCTACTTCCTGTGCAGATAGTTTTCAACTCATGGGTGTGGCAAGCTTTGCTTCTTAGAAGCCTAACTATGAAAATTTTTATTAGAATTCTTGCATGGCCCCTTCACAAGGGATGGTTGAACATATTAAGCTGTGTGTCAGACAGGCCTATTTAAAAAATATTAATTCAGCTATTGTATGATAGGGATTCATCTTCTTAATATCAAAGTATAAAGCTTCAAGACTGGATAAGCTCAAATTTGAAATTTATTATGCTTGGATAATGACTGGTTCAAAATATGAAAATTAGCTAGTTGAAATTGAGTACAATGTTCCTTCAGTAGGAGGAGACATGTGGTCCTGATGTTGTGCAGTGAAAGAGAAAGAGCAATAGAGAAAGTCACAAATGGATTGAAGAATGCATTGCAGCAACAGAATAACAGGCGGAAGCAAATAGACTGAGACAGATTGATAATGAGGACTCTGATAACTTATATGAATCAACCATTAAAATTAACACAATCAATAAATTGGACAACTGAAGACCTCCAACCTAAAGAGACGTAAAGAAATGTTGGAAACAACCATAGAAAACGTAACCAATGAAATAATAACTATCAGATCATATGACTGAGAATGACTGAAGTAAATACAATGCCCTAATATTAAGTTCTATAATTACTTGGTCTTGGAATTTAGCTGCAAAATATATCAATAGAGGGACAGACATATATGAAAATATTTTCAACTATAAACCTGTTACTACGGCACATGCCTCAAAATTGTCCAGTTTATTCCTTTGAACTAGCAGCAAAAGTTCAGACTGTGACACGAACTTTGTATGATACAGGACTGTCCTTTGATTTCAAATCATTGTATGTTTAATAGGTTAAATGAAAGGTTATAAATAGAGTCCAAGTCTACCTGCTCCATGTCATTATTTTTGTCTTTCAAGCAACAAGTGTCCATTATGATACCAACATAATTATAGGAAGTAAAATCCATTTGCCTTCAGTTCCACATTTTGCTGATACTTAACTGTCATTCATATTTTTAATGAAAATTTATTCTATTGAAATGCCCACACAAAATTTTGTGGTGATGCTACAAAATGACAGAAGAATATACATATGTTCCTCATCTATAGTCGTCAATTGATTGATATGAGGCATAAGGTTTATTTTTAAAGTATGCACTTTCTGCCTAGGAGTAGACAAGTAGTTACCTAAAAACTCCATATTTCAATATAATAGAATTATTTCAAGTTTCTTCATACAAATTAAAAATATTGTGAGTATAATTTTAACACATCTGGCTTATCAATGTTGATCCTGCAACAATGTACTTACAATTCCTCCAAAACTTGTGGTCGTTCTCTGACATTCAAATTTATTTCGTGTCAAATCTCTTTACATGTGGCTGAAAAGGTTAAAAACTTTTAATATCCTAATTTGAGCCTTAATATTTCTAACCATGCTTTATTTATTTGCAAAACAGCCATGAGTGACCATCGACGGAGCTATTTGGAACTCACAGCTCGTCAGAAACGTCGACGACGCTCTGAGACAATCGCTTCAACATCTGCTTTTAAGAAACAAAAAACACAGCGAAGGGACTCGGTACACTCAAGTACTGCACTTGAAAATAATGCAGAAGATCAACTTCCACTGGATGAGGCTGGATTTTTCATCCCAATTGGAGGAGCACAAGATTCAAATTTGATTCCCCACATGGCACCACCCGATGAAGAAAAAATAGAGTTTCAACAGAATGGTCCACCAAAGATAAAACTGTATCAAATTTATCAATTACACGACTTCTGAAGAAATTTATGGAATTCTATCCCTCAATCCCTAAGTGCTGTGCTACTTTGAGGAGAAAATCGTTTGGCCAAATACAATAGGGCAATGCCACTCAACAATACCCAAATAAAAATTAAGAGTGGAGCACCTATGTTTTTATGATGGCTATAGGCGGACGCCATAGGTGGAGCAGCTTTGATTTATACAGTGAATTAAGGGTGGCGTGCACCACCTCTACCACACCTATAACCTGCCTATGGCCCCCCTAAACGTAAAGCTCTCCTTCGGCCAATAACGACCCATTGACACCAGTGGCACATTGATGAGCCAGGCTTGGCAACTTTTAAAATGAAGTCGATAAAAACTTTAAATTTAGTTTATGATCCGATGCGTATGTATTTACTGACATAGTTCCACGCAATCACCATCCTAAGGGCTGCGTATGTAATCTACCATTATAGTACAAGAAACAATGTCAGACATGTAGCAGGAACAAATTTTCAGAGTACCATACACATACCTCGTGAGAAATAGAGTTGAAGAAACTCCCTGCCTGCAGGATTCGAACTCCGGTCTCCCCCACGCGAAGCAAAGCCTTTACCGTTGAGCTATATGAGAGGACTAGGCACGAAAGTAATTTTAAAATATTTGACTGAAGTATTGCAAGTATTAATTTCATCAAATGGCAGAAGTTAGTGCTACCATCGTGATGATTAGATCGTTTCATCAACAATTTTATTTGAACATGCTGCTAGATTCGAGTAAACAGCCACTGAAACAAAATTCGTTTATTCATAGCGAACGATGGTTCAGCTCAGAGTAAAGGCTACGGAAAAATGCTTAATAAGCATTGAAGTTTCATAATGTGAATATTGCACCAATAATGACAGCGGTTTGATTCGAAATATTTTCGCCAAGAATATTCTTGCGTGAAATAAGGAATTGATATCACTCGATGATTTTAAATGTCAGGAGTGAATTACCTGCACCACTTCGAGTCACTATTTTCTCTAGCCTGATCTTTAATCTTATGCATCCAAAAGATACCGGAACCACTCAAGTAGAAATTTAGACTTAAAATCGAAATAATTATCTGCCTGTATGAGCAAATTTCCCTAAATAATTAAATTCCACTATCGAAGTAAGCGATAGAAAGCAGAATTTGTATTCGTATCCCTCTGCGTATAAATGATACCTTTTTGACAAGCAAATTACCCGGAAAGCACACATTTCAAGCAAGACATGGTAAAGATTAGTAGGAAGCTTAACGCCGACTCCCGTAAACCCAATTCGTGTGAACGTGTGCTTACTCGACTTGCTCGCTGCACTTGAGAGCCGCTGCGCTTTAGAGATGCCTTGCCTCTACAGACTACGTCGACGTGGCTTTAGAGTTTAAATTAATGGCGCAATTTAAGAATATTGTCAATATTATATGACACACTTAATCGATCCTAGAATTTATACTTTATGATACAATAATTAGTCTGAATTAATCGCTATATTTCCAACACAGCCAGTTGGCGCATACGTAAAATTCGAAATAAATTAACTCAATATCTCATGTGAACATAAAAATTGGATTCGCCGTCATCTTTTGAGAAACTGTATTTTTTGCGACAAAAATTTTTCATTGTTCCTCGTTCAATTTATATCAGGAGCAGTCTGATACATGCCCAGTGGCTTCACTTTGGTTTGTGAAAATTTGTGAACACCTTACTTCTAACTGTCAGTTTTACTCGAGCCTACCGAATTCACGCTAAATTTTCTTTCCAGAACTTAATCTTAGAAGCCAAGCACACAGAACGAAGTCATGGTTTCGTCTTGATCTCGAATGACCCACAACCCAATAACACCTTCTTTCTACGTTGGATAAATTACAGTGGCCAATCCCATCGTGCACTGTGCAGCTTGGGCAAACGGTTATCGGTGGTTCACAAGAGATTTGTCTGCAATGTGCCATAGATGTTTCAGACCCTATATAAATCATCCATGATTCATCGATGACTCCCACCTATACTCGCCACCTTTTCGATTGATATGTGTTTTATTGTCGATTTTCGGCAGATCTGGCCACCCACCGTTACGCCACCAATAATCTACTATCGCCACCTATAATCATCGGTGCGCCACTCTAAATTTTTATTTGGGTACGTCGAGCGGCAAGCAAGAAAAAGTTCCTTGCCACACACTGCCTCTTGGAATACGTTTCTTGTGACCAAGATTGCTGAAGAGTGGGGTAAAGAAAAAATTTAATTTTCTCATCTATTTAATTATTTCATCACATGTTTTGATATCAACTTTTGACATGATGTATAAATTTTGTGTCTGCTTAAGTTTTCCTTGAGATTGTGGTTGTCAATTGCTTTGTCAGACCATATTTGCCTGATGTTTTCATTTTGAGCTCTGTTGAAGTGTAATTGCGATAAAGATAATGTGTATTTTTGCAGCACTTTCTTTTAAATGTGTAATTGTGCATTGATTGGTGTTTATTTGTAGACGACTTCTCACGATGTGAAAGAAAATTGACGATCGGTGACGTCTCAAACACTGACATCAGTGCGTCGGAGACGGAAAAGAAGAGATCCGGAAGACCAACCCTTACATCGGGTATGTGTGGAAATCTAGTCAAACCGATCATTTTTATTTAATTGAGAACTGGAAAGTTATGTTATGAATCAGCTCAGTCTAATATGTTGCCCAATGCAGTTATTATTCGAAAGTGAAGACAATAGTTGATTGATGGGTGTAATAAGCGGAAGTTATAGGTGGATTCCTTGTAGATAGTATGTATTAGACCTGTGCAGAAATAAGTGTTGGTTACAATAATGGATTTGGAGATGGGGTTTGGGAATAATTGTTCTCGGCTGTGACTTGCACGATGGGTTTCTTGATACATGATTGGCTCTAGTACGTGGTTGCACAGAGTGTGTCTTATGAGTCCGTTTAAGCGACTGTATGCGTCGGCCAAATGGAGTGATTAGGATTGTTTGATTAACCACATAGTCTTCCGATCATGTGCCTAATTTTTCTTCAGGAATTGAAGAAAATCTTTTGGCCGCTTCACCGCAAGCTTTTCCCGTTAGGCGGTCTGCTCAATTTCTGGGTGCTGGCACATCAGCCTCTTCGTCGTCGGAGTCGGGTAATGGAAGGCAAGTTATTCATTTGATTGATTTAAACCTCTTTCTTTTCCGTGATATAAAATCATCAGTGAGTTATAAATGAATATGAATTTTTTATTAGCACAACGGATTTTTTGGAATGTCAGGTTAAGTGATACAATGTAAAGTAATACCTTTATTGAAGTTGCTGTCAATTTCTTAAACCGTTTGTTGATTGAACAGCTTTTAGTTTATCTTTAACAAAAAAATTTGAAATCCCCGATTGCTGCTGGAAAGATTTTAGCTGGATGGACACTGTCATGATGTCACTGAAGGATGTTTGGTGAGAAGGGGGCGGTGCTCTGCGGAAGTTGAGGATATATTGAAGGTGAACTTGAGCCGATGATATCGCTTGAGCGTTATGTCAAATCTCGTAGGCATTCGTTTTGGATATAAACAAATGTTGAGCCATTTTCACTTATGACTTGGTCCCTTTACAGCGAAGCGACATCCTGCGGCAGTTAAACCCAATACCATCCGGACTGGGCTGACAGCAAACAACACAAAACTCCCTTCTCAAAAGTATGTTCATTTGTAATGTAAGTTTAGCTATAGGATCAATGACGTAGATATAAATGCAGTATTTTCTAAGTAATAATATCACTCGTTTGCTTGAATCGCAAATTCACTAAAAACTTAATAGCAAAGAAAACTCCACAAAAATTCATAGTATCTTTAAAGAAAACGTTTCGGAGTCCAGCTCCATCGTCAGTTCGAAAATTCTAGAACTGACATTCAAGTTTATTTCGTGTCAAATCTCTTTACATGTGGCTGAAATGGTTGAAAACTTTAAATATCCTAATTTGAGCCTTAATATTTCTAACCATGCTTTATTTATTTGCAAAACAGCCATGAGTGACCATCGACGACGACCAACGAAGGGAAGCTTTAAGAAGCATGCTGCATACGAGAGAATAATGGGTAAAGTATATTGCAATATTAGTGAATGAAAACAAGAACAAGAAACAAGAATAGAATCAAACAAGAACCGACAACATTTTGAATGTTAATGTAAAATAAATCGTGTGATGATTTACATTAACGTAAGGGAATACGTGAGCCTATTTGTTTTCTCTCTAACTTGTTTAAGCCATTCAGCAGTTCAAGTTTTCATCATACAGAACCAATGCGGAAGAACCCCACCACCATTCCGACACCTGCCCTGAGAGTCTCTAGTTACATTGCATCTCAAATCCTGTCCATATTGGTCACCTACTTGATTGACCGTTGACAAAATTGTGCTCGTTACTTTAATTCGATGCGCGTAATCATTGCTGTTCTGTCGTATTACTTGCCATGCAATCGAATTTAAAAGCTACAAACCGTAATATATTATAATAATTGAAATTGATATAGGATACTAAAATGTGATCACCTTTTGCAGCCGCTCCAAAGAGCACCAAGTTTAACACTGCCAAGAGACCTGACATCAATAGAGTGATAATGACCTCGCTAAAAAATGTGCCAGACTGGGAGGGCCACCGCCGACATCATAGAATACGCCGACGATTAGCAGCTCAGCGACAAGCTGTCGCCTCGACGGCGAATACAACGCATGTGGATGCAGACCCTGGCTCTTCTCCTGACATAATACCGGCAACTCCGAAATGTTCACCACGCTTACCTAAGTGGCCAACAAGATGCTTCAAGTATCTGACATATATGCGGGTGCATAAAGAGTGTTGAACGTCTAAAAAATTTCGTACGTTGCCTTATCACTAACTACACTCGATGTGCCAGTGTTTCCTCCCGCCTTTCACAATTTTCATTCCTCGTGTCACCTGTATAATTCAGGCCGTTATTTGTGAGTCAACCACAGTCGTATAATTTCCGCAAAGGAGTTGCTTTTTTTCTAGTCTGAACGACTCGGCGGAAAATTATTTTTCCAAATTTTTCTAGGTTTGCTGCGCTCTTAATTTTTACGAGTTGTTGAACTGTCAAGAAAAATTCTTTAAGAAAATTCTTCAAAACAACGGAAAATTAAGTATCACGTTTATTCTGTGGGAAATCTTTTTTGATATTCGATTATAGTGCATCCATAGTGGAAATATTAACAGCGCCTGTTATTTTGTCAGTGTATTTTACTAGGCTTTGTGCTGGGTTCTTGATCTTGATGACTGCTAGGAGTGACGATCTTTCCATTCGTTCAATCATCATGGAAGCATACCTTTGCTTTTATAAGTCGGTGCATTTCTATTTTAAATCCAGGTCAACCTCTTGTTGTTCAACTGTTGGAGAGTGGAGTTGATTAGTTTTGATATTGACCTAAATGGTGTACTGATTTGTTATTATTGATGCTGAATTGTCGTTTACGTACTTTCATGAAGAAGTACGAAAAGAATGCAAGTAAACACTAGTTGAAATAATCAGCTATTTCATTTTATTTATTCTTCCTGATTATAATGATTGATTGTGTTTTTGTAGGTTAGTAAGTTGGGAAAGTAGGCTATTATTTTCATTTACAACTTGTTCTAGATTTAATGTTAGTTATCATCTTATTGTAACACCATAAATACATCAGAAGAACTGAGCCGTGATTGCCTGGTTATTCCGGCTCATTGGCTGCGTAGATAATCCAACATTACAGAAAATATGTCATTTATTGTGAACGTGAAAGGATGTTTGTTATCGTTGAATGTGAGACTATGTTCGGTGCTGGTGAATGTAGAAAAAAGCGCCCCCTCCCTGCCTCCCAATAGGGGGGCAGGGAGGGGGCGTTTTTTTGGTCGCTTGTTAGGGTCGGCCGTGTCTGCCCCGAACGTATCAGGTACCAAATACGCGCGCCCCACGATCGCCCCAAGCTCGACGGGTAATTTCACAAGATTCCATTTCGGCGCTTATTTCGCTACGGCAACCGGAACCTAAAGCGGACATAGAGCTTCTAATTTACCCGGCCATAAGAACTTGGGGCGTCCGTGTGCCAGCGGCTGACAGGTCTTCGATTTTCGATAGGGAAGAATCCCCGAGAAATTATGAGGAGTCACAAAATCAGGACTTGCTCAAATTCAAACTAAGTCACTTTTTTGGATTTCGTTTGCATGTAATGTATTCATTAAGCAGTCGAAAATTAATTAATCGAACAATTTTAACAGGTACTTCTGCTCATACTAATAGTTCTATTGTTAGTGTTCTGATCTGATAGTGAACTAAACCTAACTTCAACTTACTTTACTTCATTATATCCCTATAATAACCAAACGATGATGATGCTAGAAAATAACACAAATAACCAGCAAATGGCGAAAAATTTTTTGCCGCAGTCAATACCTTTCAGAAATGTTAGGCCGCAATGAACAGAAGTGCGTCCTCAAATAATAAACAGTCGACATTAAAAGTAAAATCAAACGAGACAATGTGTTTATGGCAGATCACGCAGTGTTTGGCATTAGTTTCGGGTCACTTGAAGCTAGTTATGCATTTCATTCATTTTTTCAGAATTGTCATAATGAAAGGAGATAGCTTTTTCCATCCAACCCAATTAAATCTTTTTGAATGAAGTTTTATGTATTTATATGTTTTTTGTTGTAATGTGTATTGATGGCATAGCAGGAAGCAAAGAGAACACATAACCCCTGATGATAGCTACATATCTCACACAGTACCACGTCTGCTGCTATGACTTGCCCTGTGGCCAGTGGCCACTTCATCAACTTCATTAAAAATCAACATTGGCTCCTTCCCACATTCCTGCACAAAAAACATAAATGTAGAAAATACTAAGGTGGCCCTCTATAGCACCAACAATTGTTCGTCATGGATTCTTACCGGCAGGGCAAGTGAGGTCGATGATTGCAGTGGCTCCCTCATCAGTTTATGTAGGTAGCAAGGGCACAGCCACCTCGTCCACGTCATATTCTGTTGAAAAAAGTCAAGCAATGAACTTACAATGGCGAAAGATGAATTAGTATTTAGCATTATTGTAGTGAAGGCTGCAAAACAACCAAGATTTTTTATTTGCCCAATCATCCCGCTAGCTCCTTTGGTAACTTATGGTTTAGTTTAAAATGAGTTTTCAGCCCTATCGTTCAAGCCAATCACCAAATAGTATCAGATAAACTACAATTATTTTTCAAAATATACATTTGAATGGCCGATGAATTGTCTTAATTATGAGCTGTCAGGGTACTGAAGAAGTGCTGGGCAAGATAAACGAAGATGCGAATATTATAATGAAAAATGGGTTAAAAAGTGAAAAAAATTACGTAGGATGAAGGGAATTAGCATTATTATTATGAGAACAACATATCCAGGTAAATACACTATAGCTTGAAGAAATCAGTTAATTCATGATACAAGTTACGAAAGTTTCCTTTGTCCTGTAAAATTATAGATAATTATATATTACAGAAAATGTTTAGGGCGATAAAACATTCGCTTCCCCAGATAACATTATAGTCTCTGTCGGCAAGCGAGGAGGCTGTTAGTGAATGAGTATATAAATTTTTGGACTTGTGAAGAAAGCCTTTTCATTTCGAATACACGGCCCATGTTAGTAAACGGACCGCTAAGTGGGCAGAAACCGGCCGTAACCCTGATTTTAGGCCAGTTAGGGTACTTTCATTGCACTTCTAGCAATTATTTGTAAAATGCGATTACACGAAAAATGGGCTTACCATATTCTTCCATACGGGTCCCATCAATGGCATGCAGCAAACTGTATGATAGAGTAAAGCGTACTTCATCAACAACACGGTCAACACGTCCAGTAAGTTATTCGGTTGAATTCTCGAACAACTGCATATTAAGAAGGATGTTATTAGAACATGAGGGACTCCTGACAATAGAAACAGCTTGCATAATAACTCTGTTCCATGTAATAAATAAAAACTAAAAAGAGCAAGAGCAATCGGAATTGCATCCAGTCCAAGGCACAAATGAAAGAGTAATGCTGCCTTAAATATATAACGAAAACAATCATTATATTTTCATTGTTGAATTAAAGTTATGTGTCATCTTACAGATTAGCGAAAAAATTTTAATAATTAATGAAATATTTTTAAGAAAACATAATCGCTTACTCTGTTCTGTGACAACATAATCGCTTCTTAAACAAAATTATGACGCAAAACGGGAAACACTTTCCGATTCAAATTAATTCACCTGATGAGGGTCGAACAAGCCAGGGTACTGCTCCTTCATGTCTTTTAGAGACCGAACTTCGCTGATGATGTACCACCGCCGACATGGGAACGTGCACCAAAGAGAAATATTTATATAGCAAGGTGGTTCGAATCTTATTTTTGTACTCCATCTTCATATATTCAATGTACGCTGCAATGCTGGCGTCATCTTCAGTCAAAAGCAGGGTGATGTATCAATTTCGGTTTCAATTCATTCATATTCGTTAGTAACATTTTGATTTTCTCCCTCATGCACTCGACCTCAGGAAGTTCGCTATCCACCGTTCTTCTCATGTTTCTGAGCTTGTATGAAAGTTTGTACTTCCAATAAGTCAGAAAGATTAAAAAAGTTTAGTAAAATGAAGTCTCACCTAAAAAAATAATGATTATGGTATAGTGGATGACCACCAAAATTAATTCAACCAAAGCAGTTTTAACGAGCAACTTTTGCGCGATCGAAGAAATTCAATTAACAATGTACTATAAGCAACCTGACAGTTGCATGCATACACTTTCACTGCAGATCCAAAAGGTAGACTAGTCTCTCTACAATTGAATCTAACAGTTGGCAAATTTATAATTAATGATGCAACCAAGTCAAAATTGGAAGCTTTGTAGGAGCCGGGCCGGTGCCGAACTACCCAGTCAGAAATCGCCGCAGTCTGGAAGCCAGCCGCGGGTGAACTTGCCTGCTCCAGCGCTCGTCCCACCGCAACGCCTGCAAGAGCATGATAGAAACAGAAAGGGGGCAGGGAACCTGCAGGCATCACAGCTTATTCCCAGTTAAAATTCAAAGCCGTGACCGGCGATGTTCTTGCCCGAATTAAGCCGGACGAAGCCGTGATACCATAACCGGACATCCATCCCTAAAACTGTGCTGCGCCGTGGCTAATATAGAGAAAAATTCTAACAGCTCGGCAGGGACGGAACGGTGCGCTGTTGTAGCGCTGGAACAAGGATAGATCAGCAGAGATATGAGCAGAGCAGCTATGAGGGCAGTGCATTATAACTTTATAAGGGGTGTTTTGAGAGGGAGGAGGGGTAAGAGTTGGAAACAGGGGAGGGAGAATGAACTCCATCCTCTATCTAGTTCATTCGCATAATACTATATTTTGGGTTCATTTCTGGTGCCAGTTATGATATTTATATCACGTAATTATTTTAATACTTTGAATTACGTACGAATTGTATTCTTTCAGTTGTCATACGCAAACAGAAACGTTAACGCAAATTCACGCTTTACTAAAGCGAGAAATCAATCAGTTTACCTTGAGAAAATTTTCGAACTTAGATATACAGAAAGCGATAAATAACAATGAATGCTAATGCAGACCAAACATCAAGGAAATTCACCATATTTTCAGTGGAAATGTGTAGACCAGCTCCATCATAAGTTCATAAATTGAAAGAATTTTCCTTCATTTCAGTGCTGGTCTCCGAAACGTTTTAATTGAAGATATTGTGAATTTATTTGGCGCTTTCTTAGCTTTCAAACTCTCGTAATTCAAATAAATCAATTACGAAACAAATTTAGCTCTAATATTCACTTACATCCAACTGACGTTCTCATACGAATGGCTACTGTGTTCATTTTTTGAAATTAGTGCATAAATATATCTTACCCAGTTAAACCACAAATATGGCTATTCCTCGATTGCTCGATGATAGAGAGTCATTTGTTTTATAATATAGTTAAGGAGTTCATAGAACCGAAGAAGGTTAGATGTTCGCGTGGTCATACTGGTACAGGCGTGCACTACGACGCAGAGGATCTGTGTTCGATTCCCGACGCATGCAGAGTAGGAGCTCACAACGGAAAGTTAAGTAATGCATATATTGCCTTGCTAATTGAATTTGTAAATTTCTTAATAACGTTGCTAGTGTCAATACGATGTGAATGTCAACAACCTATTTCAATATAACCTGTCATTGCAGGAATGAATTATAGGCGATCTCTTAGGAAGAAGGAAAAAAATTTTAAAATCTTTGTTGACAAACGGTAACGCTTAACTGCAGCGTATACACTGTCAGAGCGGCCCCAGAGCAGGCGTTGGGATGGTTCGAGCAGGCGAAGCTCAGTGAAGGCTGCGTGGCGGCAGGACAGAAAACACCTGGGCACTCAGAGGTTAATTAGCGCTGCTTCACGACTGGCGATATCGTCTCTAATGCGGACATTTCTGTAGAAATGTAATAAGCGCCCGTAATTTACCAACCTGTTCTTATGATCCGACCTTCTTGAACGACAAACTTATTCTACGTTGTAACGTACCTTTTGAATAAATTCACTCCGAATATGTCCACTGCCCAGTGAGCACCTGGTATCATTTCCTTCCTCATTCATGAGGTCGCAGTCGCCCCAGCACGCTTAAACTAGCATTCCATTAGGTTATGGGCCCAGACGTTGGTATGTGTACTGTGACTGCATGTACAGAAGGAGCTTATATGAACTAGTCTTAACTGTGAAGCTAACATCTGAAAAATGATGGCTGGTGAAACTAGAACCAATGTGATACCTTTGAATGGCGCTAATTATGCCACCTGGAAAATCCAGGTTAAAATGGTTCTCGTGAAAGAGAACCTGTGGTGTCTGGTGAATGGCTCAGTCTCCTCCTGATGCAAGTGAGTCTGACAAACTTGCTAAATTTAATGTTAGGAGAGATAAGGCCTTGGCTTTAATTGTGCTTTCAGTGGATCCGTCCCTACTGTATTTGTTGGGTGATCCTGTTGATCCAATAATCGTGTGGAACAAATTGACTGATCAATTTCAGAAGAAAACGTGGGCCAATTATTTGCAGTTGAGACGTAAACTTTATTCGAAGTTGAATGATGGAGATGCCGTTCAAGATCATGTGAAATGCATGACTGAAATATTCAATGAATTGGCAGTTATTGTTGATCCAATTTCTGAAGATGACCGTGTACATCATCTGCTGGCAAGCTTACCTCCATCATATGACATGTTGGTTACAGCTTTGCAAACTAATGCTGATGTGCCACAGATGGAACTTGTCACTGAACGTCTGCTCTACGAAGAGTTTAAGCAAAGCGGTTCAAACGTTTCGAATAATCCAAAAGAAACTGCTTTGGTCACCACGAAGAGAAATGGTTCATCTGTAAAGTAGAGTTTTCAGTGCGGCAAGCAAGGGCATTTGAAGAATTGCTGGCACAAAAACCTGTGAACAAAACTGAACCTAAATACGGGAAGAAATCGTCCTCTAGCATAGCCGATGCAACCAATAATACCGGGCTTATAGCGTTTAATGCTCTAATGGCTAATGTTAAAAACGAAGAGTGGATTGTTGACTCAGGCGCTACGTGTCACATGTGTAATGACTTTAAGCACCTCAAGAATTTTAATACTCTTGACACGCCTCGAAAAGTGTCTCTGGGTAATGGTCACACTGCTGATGCCATTGCGATAGGTGCCGTTGAGCTAAAGGTGAAATTGCCGGGAAACCGAATGAAAGTGTGTACCTTGGGTGAAGTATTGTTGATTCCTAATCTAGCGTACAACTTATTCAGCGTCAGTAGGGTTGCCAAGTTGGGCAAGACCATAAAATTTAGAGATGATATATGCAGTATTTTAGAAAATTCAGGCAAGATAATTTGTCGTGCTAAAAGATGCGGTGATCTGTTTCATTTGGAGACTTGTGATGAAAGCGCTCTTATGTTAAACTTTAGTAAGTAAACCAATGCAGTTTCAAATATGCTCTGGCACCGAAGACTAGGTCATCCCTGTGCTCAAAATTTGAAAAGGATCTGTGATCAAAAATTAGTCAACGACTTAAATTATGATTTGAACTATAATCTTGAATTGTATCCTGATTGTGTCTTTGGAAAACATTAGAAAACTAAATTTCCTGCCAAGAAAGCCGTAGCAACCAGGGAAGTTCTTGAACTGGTCTACAGCGACCTTTGCTGTAAGTTGAATACCAAATCTCTTTCTGGAGGAGAATATTTCCTTACCTTCATAGACGACGCGAGTCGATACACTTGGACTTACATCTTGAAGACGAAAGATGAAGTGTTCGATAAATTTATGATCTGGAAGGCTGAAACTGAAAATGTGTCGGGCAAGAAAGTAAAAATTCTTCGTACTGACAATGGAGGAGAATACACCTCGAATAAATTCAAGAAGTATCTTCAGGAGAATGGTATCCAACATCAAACAACAATACCAAAAACTACAGAGCAAAATGGTATTGCTAAACGGAAAAATCGTTCCTTAATGGAATCTGCACGAGCGATGCTTTCTACATCTAAACTTCCACAGAGATTCTGGGCAGAGGCTGTTATTACTGCAACTTACCAAAACAGGTCCTGCACGCGAGTTAATGGTGAGACGCCATACGAGGCGTTCACAGGCGAGAAACCTAATGTCAAACACTTACGTGTGTTTGGTTGTAAAACTTATGCTCATATACCTGATGATGAACGTAAAAAGTTGGATCCAAAATCTAAACTTGCTATTCTACTTGGTTATGGCGATCCCATTAAGGGATATAGATTGTATGATATTCAGCAAAAACGGGTGTTTTACAGCCGTAATGTCATAGTTAATGAGTCTGAATTCATGGAGGAAGCAGGATCTGATCCATGTCTCGTCATTAACCCTGTCTCAAAGTCGCCAGAAAACGAAGACTTTCTCCCATCGAGTCATCAGGAAGCGGTGACACGTGAGCTTGGCGAAACTGAGGCTGATGCCAGTGGAGAAGATGCACCTTTCGACGGAGTTAATAAACCAATCTTACGTCGATCAACTAGAGAACGGAATTAAATGTCCAGATCGCTACAGCGATAACATCTACCTTACTACGGGCTTAACAGACGAATCCGAGCAATGGAAACGGGCTATGGATGCAGAAATTAACAGCATGAAGAACAAAGTTTGGGATCTTGTTGAACTCCCTGACGGTAAGAAAACCAGTAACACGCGTTGGGTATTCAAAAAGTAGACTGGAGCCGATGTGTGAGGGAAAGCTTGCTATAAATTTACTTTCCGCTAAACTTACACGTCACGTCATGCGTGCCGGCAAACTTGCCGCACTGCTATCTCAGTCATGGAAGAACGCGCACTTGCCGCGCCTCGTTTTGCTGTTTAGCCGGTGAGTTGCGTAGGACTAAAGCTTAGTTGTTAACTCTGGTGTTATAATTTCTATTTGTCACGTTCAGTCATTCGCCTAGATTTTGTTATTTGTAAAGGTAAATATAAAATTAGGAAGGCTTGCTTAAATAATTGTGGATGTGACTTTAATCGCCTGGCCTGTTTTCACTTGCGGCTAGGTCCGGCCTTTGTAGACTTCTGACATGTATTTGCGCTAGCAATATGTTGATTGCTAGTTGCCATGTTTTAGGTTTCTATTTGTTGATAGTGTCAGTGCCCCAACGGTCTGCTCGCTTAAACGCCCTGGCGCTGCAGCACCTACAGCCTGACATTGAACATGTCCCTTTTGTTTAAGGTACGCCGGTGGGCCTGCTTGGTAGCACTGACCACGTTACCTCCGGAGCCCTTGTTGTATTTTTCTCAGTCTGCTGGAGCTGTCTGGTCTACACGGGCCTGCTTCGTCGCGACAGCGTTCGTGGCAACTCTATTGAGCTGGCAAATCTCAAGTTGAGTTGGGCGCTGCTTGTGTTTTCAGTCCGTGGATGAACTAAGGAGGAGCCGACTTGAAGCAGCCTAAACTTACTTCCGTTTATCTCGTACTTGTCTATAGTTTTAATATAGTTTAACGTAACGTAATAGGTAGGCACGTACTGTGCCTATTCTTTGTGCCATCAACTTTATGTTCTTTTAGGAGTTTATACCTTTACCTAGTAAAGTTTTGAAACTAGTAAGCTTATGTCCTTCCTTCCTGCAACGGTCTTTGAGGCCTGCCCTGACACGATGGTAAGGTAATTCAATATAAAGCGCGGGTCGTTGCTCAGGGCTTCTCTCAAAAATTTGGCGAAGATTACGATGAGACTTTTGCTCCGGCCGACACGCCTCATAAGCTGCTCTATACCTGCTCTCTTCAGGCTTTTTTATTTTTTCGGGGATAACTAAAAAATACTGTCCACGTAATTAAACGTTAATTTGTAATTTTTTTACACATTCACATAAATAAGAGATGAATTGGCAGAAACATTGCTTAGAGTATTATGCTTCTGGCTCCATACTCTGTGCATCATTCATACTCTCAATAGTTAGCAATAACACATTTATGAAAATTATTCAATATTCTAGTAAAACTATGTATGACAATAACTCGATTAACATTTTATTACACTGAATATAGGTATATCAATAATGCAAAAGGCAGAGCAAAGTGTAAAAATCGGATAAACATAATGCCGAAGTCTTCAATCATTTCTCATATAAACGAGATTAGACTCAGAGCTATCTTCTTTCTTGACCACAAAATCCGCACAACCCGATTAAAATGAAGTATAGCCAAAATCATATTATATTTCGATGCAAGAAACAAGATTTTTTTCAATTATAATCGAATTGTGTACGGGGTATTAAAACCATCGCAATTTCAGCGTTCCCTCAAACTTCCAAACTCTCAAGGTAATACGGTTCAACAGTTTCAAATAAATTTGCGAATTGAGGTAAGAATAGGCTATGGGTTATTTTCAATTGGTATGTTTTTCCACACATTAATTGCAAATTGAAAAAAATTAAGTCGTTTAAAGAGAAAATTATATTTGACAAAATTAATCCAAAAATTTGATTGTTACATGCATACTCGATTATGAATCTAATATCAAATAATACAGCATGGACCATCACGTTCACAAGACAAGACATTCATCGAACGAGAAGAACTAATGTGGGCCACTTCATCTCGACATTGGTAATTTTTTTTAAATTATGTAGACCATTTCATGTCGACATTGGAAAATGTTTTACAAGTACGAAATGTAGGTATCGAAAATAGTCGAGTGCTACCTCTCAGATTTAAAATCTTTCATCATCTTGCACAACTTGACAGCAATTCGTTACTAGATAACATTTAATTATTTTCGGCTTGGTGAGGATACACTTATGAACATCATATGGCTCCATGCCAGCAATTCGTAATTAAATACCACGCAATTCATCATGAGATAAAAATTCTGCCATCACCGTAGGCCAATTATATTATAGGCTCTGTAGTTTTCACAACACCCCTACACTTCAAAGCCCGGTCTATTTATTGTCGCGAAGATGCAGTCAGTGTTGTTTGTAGCACCGCAGAGGTGCCTCTGATGGGAGACGAAGGGGAGTAGCCGCAAGAGATGGGAGGTGGGTGATGGATGAGTTAGAGGCCAGATAGGCGGCCGCAGCTTTCACGGTACTATCTCACGCAGAGAAGAGGAGGGCCGTTGGGACTTGGGGAGGAAAGGTAGACGAAGATCATCCACAGTAGTCTTGTCAAAGAGGCCTGGGGGACAATAATATACGTTTAGAAATTACTTTTTAAAGACCACACTTCCAAAGAATCCAGTACCTCCAATCTTACAGATGTAGAATGAATTTCTCACCTAATTTTCGAAAATTTAAAAAATGTACTTTTCAAATTTCTTAATATATATAATTTTTTTTATATAATTTTTTCAAAATTATTTATTCTGTTAATTGATTCATGCATTGCCTCTGATTTCACACCAGTGTGCAAAATTTCAGATCAATTAGACGCGTAAAAGTGTGTCAAATATCAGTTATAAGATTTGTAGCTGACAAAATTATTTTTTCAATTTTTTTAATATCGAAAAAAAAAATTTTTTACTTTCTAAAATCATTTATTTTGACATTTGATTCATGCATTGTCTCCAACTTTAAACAAGTATGCAAAGTTTCAGATCGATAGGATAAGTAGAAGTGTGTTAAATTTTGATTATAAGATTTGTAGCAGACAGACAAACAAGAAGTGAAGTTAAAGAGAAGTGTTGTAAAAATACTGATAAAAATAAGCAACTATATAGGAAATAGTTTAAGATGGATTGAAACCAGAGACACTGCAGGAACGAAAGGTAAATGTTATTGAACTACTAAAGAAAAAACAAATGGAACTATCTCTATGAGCACATTCCCTTCCTCTACAGTTCACGTATATAGAAGAAATTTAGGATGAAATTTTGTAAATTTCAATATTGTTTCGATATCATTTTCTTAATTATTACTAAAATAAATAAATTGCCAACTTAGTGCATTGGTCAATCAGACGAATTAGAAACAAACCTGAAAACCAAAAAAAAATTAGAAGTGAATAGAACGACTAACTGAGTCTATGAGAACTGATGCATCAGCAATAATTCAAACTGGAAGATAGACCCATTAATTATTACAACGAACTTACTGGCCTAGAGAACGTGGAGCTGCTTCCTCAAGGTTAACGAAATGTAATACCTCTTTATATAGCATGGCCTTCTGCGTCACACAGCTCTGAAATATCGTCCAAAATTAACCGCAAGAATATGTTCAACACAATAGCCATCGATCAGTGCTAGGAAGTTAGGATTAAAGATTTCTATGTAATTACAGAAATCTATAATTCAATTACTTCTATCACATAATTTGAAGTCAACAAGTTTCAGCAGTTTATGTAGGCCATTTAACAAAATAAGAGGAATAAGTCAGGTGGTATCGCATACATAACCCAGTCAGAAATCGCCGCAGCCTGGAAGCCAGCCGCGGGTGAACTTGCCTGCACCAACGCTCGCCCCAGCGCAACGCCAGGGTGGTCAGCAGCGCTGGAATGTCCACAGCAGCGCAATATTGTGGCAGCGCTTCTCGGCCTGGAAAGGGCCTGCTGCCGCAGTCAGTCTGTCCTACCGCGTCTGTCCTACCTACTAGTCAGTCAGTCTGTACCTACCAGGCCGGCAGGCACTGCCGGCTTCCGCGCTATCGCGAAGGTGGTTGCCGCGATTGGCGGGATCGCTGCGCAAAATTCCCGCCGGCCAGAGGTGGCCGAACGTGAATTTCGAGCCAAAAAAAATCCCAACGCCCTCCACTATATATATATAGCTTCCTTACTTTGTGGAGCTATATATGATACTTGTAGAGGGCATGGGGAGTTATATAACAACGTAAACCGACAAAATTATAAAGCGAATTTGAATGCAGTCATTCTGAGATATGAATTAGGAACAGGCATAACAAATTTTGACAGAAAAAAAAACGATTTACATGTTCGGGCCCTTTATTAGAACCTTAAGTGCATATAAACATTCTAACTACATAACATTTTTTGGGTAAAACTTAAAGCCTTACACATGGAGTTTAAGTAGCCTACAACTATATATATGAATAAAACCTGATTAGGTACGATAATATAACCCCTCCATTACTTTTAAAATACACGTACAAGCTGATTCCTGGTTTTTGCAACAACACAAGCTAGAGGATAACATTATCTTATATAGATTGTAAATGATAAGCGTCTCAATACTTCAGAATCTAACTTGAAAAAATAATACTTTAAAAGTTAATTTCAAAGGGGAAATAGTATACAAAAATACCATACTAAATACAACTGCACACACATGACGCACCCTGAGAATTTGGAATGTTTTCTGATTGTGTCGGCGATGCGTTCGCGTAGATGTTGGCGTAGTGGCGGCTTCCGTTAATCCTGGAAGTTTTAATGAACAAGCTTTGGTTCAGAGCGCGTAGTTTTCGCGGGGTGCTTTTCACTGTTGAGGTTAACGTCGACACTACTGGGACACGTACAACTAGGCTTGTAGCACAGCAGTAGGCTTGTAGCACAGTAGTAGGCTTGTAGCACAGCAGTAGATTTGTGGCACAACAGTAGACTTGTTTCACAGCAGTATATTTGTGGCACAGCAGTAGATTTGTGGCACAGCAGTAGATTTGGGCACAGCAGTAGATTTGTGGCACAGCAGTAGACTAGACACAGCAGTAGACTAGACACAGCAGTAGACTAGACGACTTGTGGCACAACAGTAGATTTGTGGCACGGCAGTAGGCTAGACACAACAGTAGACTTGTTTCACAGTAGTAGACTAGACACAGCAGTTGACTAGTGGCACAGCAGTTGGCTAGATGCACTGCTGACTCCCCTGTAGAAGTAAGTAAGAAAGTTGAAGTTGAAGGTAAGTAAGAAAACACTTCTATGCAAATATATGACATGAAATTCTATGAATAAATTTGGTATATAAAGGAAATTCATACTTCAAATTCATCTAAGCACTTCGATCAAAATAATGTGCAAATAATACTAAGAAATAGAAAAAAACATTATGTAATGCTGATTTTAAATTGATAGAAATATCGCATCATTTGTCCTACATAAGATTTCTATAAATGAAATATTGTATCTTTGATTCGTCCTCACATCAATATTGCCATTCATCGACATACAATTTGACTAGAGCAGACAAAGACCTTAGACGAACTTGTGCTTCACAAAATGCTACCTGCGATAAGTCGTTCTCTGACATCTGTATAGTTAGTGCCTTGAACAACGGCTGAATGGGGATTGAATCCAAAAGAAAAGTTACACCAGATATGGTCAAGTAACGAGAACGTGGTAATGGGGTTTCGAAGAGAGATTCTGGTTGGTTTGGTTATAGGCCTAACTGGATAAAAATTGCTACACAGAATTTCATGTATAAAAAAATTGGTTGAGCATAAATTAAGAGGGTTGTACAGATTTATTTTGAAGTCCCCACAAAGAATTGTTTTACTAGTTCCCTTTATTTTCGAAAGAACCTCGACTTTGAATAGTTCATTGAAGGTTCGAATTGATTATAAAATAGATTTATTGTTCGAAACCAGAGATGATGATGGATGCCTTCCTTTTATTCCTATTTGCATATAATCGTTGTTCGATATTAGCTCGCACTATTTCTTGAACTGTCCGCTTTAAAACTCACGGCAACTATCAATTTTTAGTTTATCCTCGGCAGAGTTTCTTTTTCATAAACATTTTAAACTGTCAGGTTGGTTGTACTGGATTTTACGTTATCCGAGTGGTCAAACGAGGCGCATAGAAAGTTCTCTACTACTGGCAGTGCGATTTAACAAGGGAAAAGATACAAATAAGCATGTCAACTCTTATATACTTAAAGACAGCAAATTCCATCCTAATACAGAGCTGGGCACGGCAAAAATTGGCAACAAATTCCTAGGCTTAGCCTACCCGTATTTGCAATTCCCAACGAAGGCTACAATGCACGCTAATAATTTAACCTTCACAATAGTACCAATGAAGAGGGCTAAAATGGGGATAGTATTTCGCCGATTCAAAAGAAAAGGGGTACATCACCGGCTGGAATGCAGTCGAGCGTTGGCCGACTTCTGACTTCTTCGGGACTCGTTCGGTCGTACTCCGGCAATACTAGGATTTGGTGTTGGTTTCTTCGACGTTGCGGTCTAACGCGGATGGTTGCTTCTGGAACACTCGTAGAACTTTGCTTCGATGGAACTCACTCTGAGCGCGTATAACCAGGCTCGTGTCGTAGTTTTTGGCAGGACTCAATCCGTCGCAATCTGGCAATACTAGGATTTGGCGTCGGTTTCTTCGACGTTGCGGTCTAATGCGAAGGGTTGCTGCTCGAACACTCGTAGAACTTTGCTTCGATGGAACTCACTCTGAGCGCGTATAACCAGGCTCGCGTCGTAGTTTTTGCAGATGATACTCGTTGTCCGTCTTGAATCGTCGTGGTTAACTTGCAGCACTATCTCTTGCACCCGCGGCTGTTTCCACAAATGCGTCTGGCTCTCGGCTAAGGCGTAGCTCTATACGTCACTCACTGTTTGGTCCGACTGCCTCTAACACCGCAACGGGACTGCCTGGCGGTGGCCCGCTCACCCCTACTAAATACTCCCCCGGTCTCGCGCATGCGCGCTAGACGGCTCGAGCTCCACCCCTTAATTCAAACTTCGCTTCTAAACCCCAATACCTATTCTTATCTTATTTATTCCTATTCCTAATCATCGTCGGTTTTTAATAACCCATTGAACGGTTATAGTTATATTCTCCTATACTAATCAGAATGCTGTTGGAGGGTGGTCTATAGACGCAAAAGATAGATAGCTCAAACGCAGGTAAGCGGACGCATAAACTCAAGAGTTCATACTCATTTTTCACCCAAGAGAAATCATTATTGACCCTCGCGCTGAACTTTTCATCCACGTAAGCAGTTATGCCTCCCCCATGGCAGTTGCGATAAATACTATACTTGGAAAAACCAGGAATATTAAATACTTGGTCTGAATTTGGACTCAGCCAGGTTTCCGTTAGTAAAATGATAGTAAATTTAAAATTCACTGAGCTATGAAAAAACATGAATCGGTCAAAAAATTGTACGAATACTCCTAATATTAAAACAAACAAGTGAAAAAGATTCCTGGGTTAAGTTACTTGATCGCTGTAAAGAAGTATCACAGTCAAGGATTTCACAATTCACAACAGGAATATCAGCGACAAGATCATCACTTAGAGACAGAGTAGGATAAGTAAATTCAGCCATCATAGTGAATATATAGACAATAAGAATGTTTAAAAAGCATCAGGCATTAGAATCTGCCAGCGATTCTTCAAATTTGGTCAGGTCACACTCAGAGTTGATGTAGGAAACCTTAACACTCGACTTAGTCTTAGCACAATCTTGACCTTGCCACGCGTACACTCTCTCGATAGAATTGTTGGCTTTTTATAGAGTTCTGAGCTTAAAGAGGAGAGCAGCACGCACTTTATTCAAGTACTCATTTGCAAATAAATTTTCAGGTTGTTTTCTCTTTACAGCCACCAGAGTACGGTTTCTAGCTTCCTTTGAGACAAAGGTCGCCCGTAAATGTTAGGTTTCCTTCCCTATGACGTCCACGGCCTCGATGTCAGCGGCTCGAAGAGTTCCATTATCGTACTCGTTCATCTTGTCTACAAATTTCTGCTTGAGACGTTCGGGGTTTCTAACTGCATCAACATTGTTCCCAGCAGTGGAGACGGACAAAGATTCGATGATTGACAGGACAGCACTACCTTGGCAAGCCATTACTTTCACAAGCGAGTCCTGCTCAACGGAGTCCAGGCGCTTTTCAAGGCGCAGCATGCTGTGGCCAACAGAATTTACATCAGCATTACTTGGCATACATAAAACATTACCTAGGATAGCAGAGCGGCGCCTGCAGTACCAGACAGACACATCAGGTGAAGAAATGCCCCGCGAAACCACTTCAGAGTAGCTCGGCAAGGAAGCCTGCTTGTCAAGGAGATGGTCGAGGTCTCATTTAAGTTTAGTGTTCATAGCGACTAGGTTATCAATGCTTCTCAACATTCTAACATTTAGAGAATAGATAGCGTCAATGACTTTTATTACCTTGTCCAGACTCTGAGCATTTGGAGTGACAACATTGGCAGATTTTGCCGGTCGACCCGCTTTCTTCTTTTCAGGGCTGAATTTCTTCAGAAAGGACAGCATCTCATTCACTTTATCTAGATCTTCCCTCATCGAGACACTGCCAACACCGACAGATGCCACAGAGCAGGTGGAACTCGTGAGCACTAATATAGTGCAGTGGGCAGATCCCCACTGCAACCCTGCCATATTATGTCAAGTATTGGGCACATCTTTTTATTTTTTGCTAATAATTGCATCTACCAATTCAAAAAACAAACAAACTAGTATTTGCCAATTTGGATTCTATACCAGTACCACAAAGGACATTTGAAGTGCAATTTGGTGTTTGATAATATAACAACATATAATAAATGCTACAGGTAAAACGAGAGACAAGAGTTCCAAATTGCAACAGACCATCATGGTATATATATACCTGCTTTGCAACAGACCATCCTGGTATATAACAGCCGCAGCAGGCACTTTGTTGTCAGTTTGCTTTCTTGTCTTCTCAAGCTTCGCACAAAACCAATTATTCATTAGACCTGGAAATCAAATCAAAGCATTTAAACTGCTATAGGGCAATAATCAAAAAATGAAAGAGACTTATTTGTCCATAACTGGAAAATTTTTTCATCAACTCAAAATTTAAATAAAAATGTAAATATGGCAATTCAATACATTGAAAATTTTTAATCAAATTTCATTTAAATTTGAAAAATAACTCAAAAGAAAATATTTATTTGTACAATTACACTGATGCAAGATCATATTTTACGTTCAAACAATTTCAAAATGATTTAATATAGGGCTTTATTTTCACTTACCAAGGAATTTCAAAGTCAGAGAACTTGGAGATGTCTTCTTCACATTTTTATTGTGACAAACTTAATTGTAAGAATATTTATATGGGCAAACAAGAGATTTTTTAGAAACCAGTTAATCTTGAAACTTGATTTCCCTTACTGCTTTGAAATTTTAACATTATCTTTATACATATGATAATTCTGGTCTCTATCAAAAAGTAAAAAAGTATCTGGTAATTGGTATAAAGTCAAAAATGAAGAAACTATAAAATTAGAAAGTCTCTGCTTTGCCCCCATCATACCATGTTTGGCACATTACAGTTCCAATTTAAACAAAAAAAGGAAGTTTAATTTAAGGGTATTAAGGTAATCTTTTTTTATTTATTTACTAGGATTAAAGTATTTATAAACTATTGGTACTAAATTCAATCATATTCACAGTTGACATTTGCATTGAAAATATAAATACACATCTTTTTTATGCACTCAATTACATTTCTCTATTGGGAGTGACACACTGACACTAGTCATTGTAAATACTGCAATGTCTAACGTAGTCACTCTGCTGTCTCTGCACTCAGCCGGACACTGACGTTTCGTCAACTCTACAGTCTCAACTGCGATGCAAATAGCAAGTTGACAACTAATGTGTCCTTAGCCATCTGTAAGATAAAATTCCATATTACTGAGAGTAAAATATCTTTTTAGGCGTAGTTTTAAACAGCGACGAATAATGAGGTTTCTCCAATCGAAAAACGACAAGCCACCAACACTTGAGAAATATGGCGCCTGCCGCGCATGTTCGGTTGCGCACTAGCCAATATCAAGCAGCAAAGCAATATTTATTCACACTAAATAACACTTTTTATGTTACTTGCTAGCTGCCAATGAATGATTTTGGCGGTAAAATATGTTACTTCTTCTAATACCAGTAGAATATGAGTGCGCAATTAAACGTTTTTCAGCTCTACCTGGTTGGAACGACATCTGGCAATCGGATTGGGAATCACACAACAATGGAAATGACGAAGTACTTTTTTACATAATTTTGCCCTTGGCACGGACAAAAAGTTTAGTTTATTTGATTATAATCGTTTGATTGCAATTGTGGTAAAATTTGCACTACTGGGATCTCTTTGCTCAGCAAAGTCAAACATGAATAAAGCAATACGAATAAAGCCAACTTAGTCAAACGGTGAATATCTATGACTCGCTTGTTGTTTTGCCTCAGCTGCTGCTGCAGGAACTTTAGAAAGTGGGTCTCTACCACCCACTTTTGCGGCTGACTCACTTATGGAGGCTAAATTTTCTCTGAGTATAGGCTTCCCTCTTGGTCTTTAGCTGAGCTATAACTGTACTGTTCATCCACTGGGACTTTTTGACTCCTCCGAGCTTAATCTTAGGTACACAAACATCAACTACAGACACAACCGAGCCTTTAAAATATGACCAAGAATCAGCCAGATTCATGTCCTTAAAATATAGTCCGACATATTCGCCGCATTCACTGCTTCACGGAGTTTATCATAATCGCCTTTCGCAAAGTTCAAACGTTCACGCTTCTGAAGCGTCTTTTCCGCATGGTACTTGATACTGTAAAACAATGATTGGTGGTGGCTTTTGCCCAAGGGAGCTACGTAGCGAAGCTCATCTATCATTGAATTTTTACTGGTAAACGCTAGATCTAAAATATTTGGGGTCTGTTTACCCCTAATATGGGTTGGCTTGTTGATATTCTGGATTAAAAATCTTTGTTCGTGTATGGATAGTGCGTGTCGTCTGTGAAGATGTCAGAGGTGTTTTGCCTACCTATGGGAATGATTTTGAACTTATTTGTCTCTGTCATAATGAGACATTTATTTTCGAAGGTTTGGATCTGTTGTATGACGTGTTGTGTTTGTACTGCTGCGTGGTTATGTGGGTAATCTCCTGCGGTTATCTGTGTTATGTCATCTGCAAAAGCTGTGTAGCCTGTGTTGGGTAGCGGTGGCGGGAGATTGTGGGTGTAGAAGCTGTATAGTGTGGGGGAGAGACATGCCCCTTAAGGGACACTTGGATGGAGTTGTATTGGGGGCCTGTGTGATTTCCTATTCTTATGGATGCTGTTCTATCTGTAAGGTAGTCTGATAGTATTTTGGTGAAGGTTCTGTGGAGGTTGAGTAGGATGATCCTGAATTTGGAGTCCGGTGTGCCAAACCTTGTCAAAGGCTTTGGTTACATTGCGGAGGACTATGTAAGTGGTGTGTCTTGCGCTAAGTGTATGTAAGTGGGTGCGTCTGCATGGCATGGGGTCTGGAGATCTACTGCTGACCGGGCGTAACACGAGGCGTGATAACAACGTTCACGATAATGCCGAAGTCACTAAAACTGGGTCTGGATGATCTGCTGAAAAGCAAGTAGTACATCGCTATTTGGACAAAGTCACTCTATTTTTCTGTGTGTAGTAACTGCGCATGAACTTGACAATGTGATTGTCTATAGATTGAGGGTTCATTCTTTATCAGCTGAGACAGATATCATGATCACGGTACATTCATTAGCATTAACCGAATATGGTACATGTTCGTGTTCATGGTTAGTTGAAGACTTAATGATATTTTTTAATATAACCGTTTTTCCCGTTCCATAATGTTTTCGCAAAAATAAATGTAAATAAATGTTTCGTAAATAAATGTTTCGTAATAATTCTCAGAAATGGAAACGGAAATTGGAACGAAATTCTCAAATGGAAATTAGAACGAAATTCTCTACTTAAAACAAAAAACAGTATTGTGTTCAAATGGGAAAATTTAAATGATAATTTCCAAGAAAACTGCTTACTATAAATTCTATTTTCATCATTCATTAATTAAAAACATATTTAGTTCATATGTGCAGAGAAGACGACGTGCGCTAAATAGGGTAGGAATGTAGTATATCCTTCCTCTTAAGCTATAAATATTACTTGATTTTTATGGGTAACTTAACGAGCGATCAATATTACTGAAAATCTCATCGAAACTTTTAATCTGAAACTTTAAAACGCTATACACACAAATTTGCGTGTCCAAGCGTTTTTATTTGAAAACATCGTTGACTTGTATAGTATTAATTCTGCTAGAGAATACACTTGAAGTTTGTGAATGCGAAAACAATAATAAATATCTGTTAATGTTCTTATATAAGTAATTGTATGAAATGCATTACTTGATTTGTGAATTTAATGCCACATGCACGATTTTGAAAAACTGTTCCTTAGTCCATTCCGTGACTCCGGTGCGCACTGCATCAAACTAGTAGAACTAATGTTCATCGGCTGCAAATATAATGAATAATGAGGAAATTAATTGGTTTATCCTTTATAAATTGTTATTATAACATCTATACATAAAAAAATTCGATAGAAAATATAAAGGAACATCATAATTCACGTAGAGAATGCCTAGTGAGTTATTTAAAGATTTCCGCTGATCACATCATCAAGAAGTTATAGAAAAATTATCTTTCAATTAGTATTCGTTTATGTTTTTTTTTGTGCAAGTGCATGCCAATTTCTGAAATTGTCAACAGGTTTTTTGAAATCCTAAACCAAATTTATATAGAATATTTTGAAAGAATGTCGAAAATGTGGAAAGGCGTTGAAATGCCTCTAGTGAAAGGCAACCTAGTGAGTTTCCTCTTCAAAGACTCGCATAAATGGAATCATTTACATGCATTGGTAGGTACTTTTTTCACGTACTTGCTTGAGAAATTGATATTTAGTAATTTACCAAGTAAAATTAAATTGAGGATTTTAAGTTCGATTGGATGCTTGACATTTACTGCAGAGGAAAACTATGCCAGAAAATATTTTGATCTGCACCATACATGCCTGTCAACAACCATGCCAGTTAATTTTTAGCTTTCGAAAACTTTTTCAATATTTGAGTCCTAAAACCCCCAATGTGTTGCAGTCACATTATTATTCTCACTCTAAAGCTTCGATTGGCCACTACCGGCATGAACTATATTTTCTTGCAATAAAGCCAAAATCCCTAACAAAATTTCAATGCGTGCCAGACTCTTAAATGGATGCCGCCTAGGACTCGGGGACCTCGTAAATAAGCTTTACTGTGTCTGATTCGGCTCAGGGTTTGGAGTGCAGCCTCTGGGCAGCTTGCAAGCTCGGTATGACTCGGTTCGGCCAACGCGTCCCATACTCTCAGGACACTATAAAGTCGGAAAAGAAATTCTGACCAAAAAACTGATTACGGTCGGTCGGCCAAGCAGACCCACGTTAACTCTAAGCCGAGTGTAGCGACTATTCTGCCAAAGCCGACACGGTCCCCGAATTTTTAAAAGGGTTCACATTTCGCTATTAAAAAAAATTTTTGAGTCACTAATACGATTAAATAAATTAATTGCTCAAATTACTATTATTTAAAAAAAATCGAATAAAACACGAAAAATTTTCGACTTATTTCTAAATTTTAATTGATCTTACATAAAAATCCCACTTCGTGGCAGGAATGTGGGTACACCCGCCAATCCCTAACGTACGGGGAGCTGCAACAGGCAGTAGGGAGATGGGGAGCTTGGCTGACATCCTTCATGGGGGAGTCCAATCCTTCCGCCGCCAGTCCTTCCTGCCACCAATCCTTCGTGGTGGGGAAGTTCTCCCCCAGCTGCGTGGACGTGGCGGTGGTGCAGCTGGGGACTATGGCCGTGGGGGCCGTGTACACGTCACTCAACATTTCCTTTGGTCCCAGTGAGACACTTTTTGTTAGCTAAAGCGTTAAAATATTGCAGGCATTGCTAGACGATATCAGTTTCTCTCTAATACCTGAAACTCAATCATTTATTTGATGCCAGTGTGCGAATTTTTGGCTAGGCATATGTTCAAAATTATGCTCAAAGCTCCATAATTCGTCAGTTTATTTCTAATGCACGGCACATGAAATTTCCTTTGGTCACAGTGACACTCTTTGGCTAGGCAAATGTAGAAATTACGGCAATGGCTACATGGTGTTAAAGTTTCTTTCTAATACAAGGCACTCAATATTTCCTTTGCTCCTAGTGAGTGTTCTCCGCTAAAAGTAAAAAATTGCGAACAATTGTACATAATTTCAACTTTTTTCTAATACACGTTACTTTAAAATTCCTCTGGTACCAGTGAAAACGTTTACAATTTATTGTGAAATGAACTGGGACTGATGGAATTTGTTCTTATCTATCATTATGTATATTAGTGCTCTTTGATGTTAATTTTCATTTGCCAACCACCCGAAAATTCCTATCAAATTGTTCTTCCTGACATCGATCAAAATTTGTCTTTGAAGAGAACTAGTAGGAGTGTACAATTTAATGCTCTACATTTAATCACAATCAAAATTTCCCCCGCAAAGGGGAGCTGAGTGCGCAGATCGAGGAGACGGGCGCCGCCCTTCTGATCACAACACCGAAGTTCTTCCTCCGCCTTCAGGAGGCCCTGGACAAACTGGGGCGCAAGATCCCCGTCGTGTTGATCGGCAGCGGGGAACTTGGGGACGTAGGGAACGGCCTCAACGTTGTGGGAACATACAAAGATATTATCAACGACCAGACGACTAAGCCTGTGGAACCTGTTGAGGTGCGTAGAATGCTGTTGGGATCACTGGACTAAAATTATTGGCACAATCATATCATAAATATAAACAGATCTAATGCAACCACGTACCACTGCGGTGGATGACGGCACAATGAAAATGCGAAAACATTAACACGCGAGGTCACATCGGGGTAATTCAAAGCTAGAATGAAACATTTTAAGTGTCTTATCGCGATCACTTACACTGTAATAAGTAATATTATTTAATATAGTGATTTCAATTTTGAAGGGCAAGCTATGTTGGGCAGTATCAGATTCCAAACAGCGCAGAATATTTTTCATAGCTATACCTGCAGGTCCCGCAAATCTTGCTTAGCAATTAAAGTAACATATTCTTCAATGAGTAGTAGTCATAATCCTGCTGCATAAATATGAATCGGTATATATATAGAATGCTCTATGCATTCTATTCATAATTCTATCCGGCCAGTGGAATATGATGAAGTGTGTTAAATGTAATATTATATTATTATTCCTTAATCCCTTTGTAGGTTGTATTTTCATTATAGGCTCCTTCACTGCTGGATATTTTAACATTTTCAATATTTTTTTTTTCATTTGTACCAGAAAATTTTTTCCATTAAACGATGCACCTAAATACAAATTATGCACACGAATAAATTTTTACTAATGAGTGAAATGATTTCATGTAGGGTTTAGTTTTTATATATTTATATTTTTGGGTTAATGTTAGACCAGCAGTTGCTAGATTTTAAGATAAAAATAAAAAAAACTTAAATGACATTTATGCGACAAAAAAACAGACAGCTTTATGATTAAGAAATGTTATGGTTTTGATGAAAGGTTTTAATTCACAAGCAAAAGTTAATTTATTCAAAGCTCGTGAGTTGAGACATTAAAAATTCAAAGTGAATAAAGCTTGTTATTTTTACATTTAAAATCATATAATGAGCAGATGAAAACCCAAATTTCAACTTGTAAAATACTATGGAATAAATAATTCGTTACTCCACATTCTTCAATAACTAGGTTGGGGCCGTGCGACGAGATTGCCGTGACGTAGCGATGATCGCTCGTAATGATGATGATTTCCTCCGAATTGCTCGCAAGTTCGGCTGAAATCGCATTTTTTCAGTTAATCCAGCAAAAAAAGAGGATTGCGTTCAATTTTTGGTTTATTTGGAAAACCATTGGGATTTGCGGACTTTTTCGGCTTTTGATTGCCTTTTTCTTTTTTTTTCCGGGACCCTTTTTTTTTAACTTTGTTGCCCCTTTTTTTTTTTGTTTTTTTTTTTTTTGGGGTGTGTCCTTTTAGTGTGGTTTTGGCGGCGGGGGTGTGCGATGTGTGTGCGTTTTTGGTGTGAGCTTTTATAGCTTGTGGTTTTCAGCTTCTTTGTATATGAAATTAATTGCTGCCGTCTTGAGAGGTTGGCTGACATAAGCTCAGTACAGGATTGGGTAGGAGTTTACAAGGGAACATATATTAGTAAATGAAATGAGTTACTGCTATTTGTATTGGTCGTGCAGCTGATGGGAGATGATGTGGCGCTGCTGGTGTACACGAGCGGCACCACCGGGATGCCCAAGAGTGTGCAGCATTCCCACAACTCCATCATCGCGGGGGTGCAGGCGAGTATGCATCCCCACTTCTGGCCGCATCCTCCTACCACAAATGGTACGTAATTTTTATAAATGATCTATTGAATGTTTGAGCTTAGTTCTGAAAATATTTAACAAATCTACTGTTCAAATGTTCAAATGACAATAATTTCCCTAAGTTTCTGGACCCAGTCTACCCGTCAGTAATGGGTGTTAATTTCACCGAATGGGATCATTATAAGTTTTAAAAATTATTTAATTAGGGCAATAGAAGAAAAATTATAACTCAGTACTCACTGCAGTGAGTGTCAGAGAGCGCATTTTCTTGTCGATGAAAACGTGAAGTCACGGACGGACAGACAGACGGACAGGCATGGCGAGCACAAGAGTGCATTTTTTCCATAAATAAGAAAATGCGCTAAAAATGCGCTAAGAATTTCGGTGCGTGTATTATTTATTTATTATGTCAATTATTTATGATGGCTGAGATCATGACCTGGGTTATCTTACATATTTCGGAAAGGCCAATCTTCAACCAATTTAAAACTATAATCTTAATCACGACACATTCCAGAGTATTCTTAAAATCAACGAAAACGTGAAGTCACGGACAGACAGACGGACGGACGGACGGACATGGCGAGCACAATAGTGCATTTTTTCCATAAATGAGAATATGGGCTAAAAATTATTTCAATTATCTTGCAATATTTCCGAATGGGATCATATAAGTTTTAAACATTATTTAATTGGGGCAATAGAAGAAAAAAGTATTTCAATTATCTTTCAAAAATTATTTAATTAGGGAAATAGCAGGAAAATGTATTTCAATTATATTTCCACATTTCAGAAACCTTGCAACGATCTATTTAGGACTCACTCCCATGCCAGGTAACAAATTTTTAGTTCAATCATCTTGCAGAAGACAACGAGTAATTTAATAAGTTCGTTCGCTCACTCGAATTGAACGATGCATGCAGCGACTTCTTGCATCAAAGCAAACAAGGACTCAAGTGATGCCTCGAATTATTGCTCCTGTATGGCAGAAACTTAGTGTTTGATCGAACCATTTTTCGAACTCGCTCACACTACAAGTGCGGAGTACTTTAGTTCAACATGGAAACATGGAGACGAAAAACTTTCACCGCATACAAAAATTTACTTTATTAATTATCCAAACTAGGCATTTGACGACTTCACTTCATCATAGTAAACAAGTATTATAATATTTATACGGAATGACCTAACTCTCACCGCCTAATACCTTACTATCATCATTTTTGGGAAGACTTTATTTTCGTCGCAAAGTTAAGCGATTTAAAAGGATGGCTTCACTTTGACAGCTAGCGTAGTTGAACGATTTAGTGGGTGCCTTTTCGCAGAAATAATGCAAATTACTCAATAAAAGCATGGCATCTTACCTTATGTCGCAGAAAGCAACCAGACGCGCTCTCTGCTCATGAGGGACTTCGGGTTTGCATACGGGCTGTGTTCCGCCTTCATGCCCGGGCTCGCCACGGGGATGTGTCACATCATCAAAACTTTGGACGATTACACTTTCCTGAGCGATGTTGAAGAATTTAGGGTGAGATCAAAATAAACATGGGTCATATTGACCCACGTTTATTTATTCCAGAATCAATTTATCCAGAATCAAAATGTCCAAATAGACAATCCAGAGTTTGTGAAATACAATATGCAAGCAATTGGTGACTCACTACAGCTTTTGATTGATTGATTGATTTTTATTCAGATATGAAATAAAAAATTCACAAAAGTCATGAGTTACTGACTAGAAAACTTTCTGGAGTGAAAGTTTGCACTTTGAGCACTAAAATATCCTTTCGGATCGCCGAATATTACCACCCTGGCCCACTCATTCTCGTCAGAAGACGTAACGCATACTTTTTTGATGTATATCGTGAAGAAAAAAAATTGTCGATCTACTTAAAATAGAGTTATTTCAAATTTAATTTAGCGCAAAGAATTATATCTCAAATTTTCCGGCGGGTTTCGAAAATTTTTTAAAAACTAATTCCGTACAAAACGACCTGATGCTTCGGTAGCCTAAGCAATCCTAACCCCCCGCAACACTACAATTTTACTATTCAGTAATATATATTGCTATCCAATCTAAAGAGCGATCCTGGCAATCAAATTATCCCAATAATCATTCACAAGAATGTAGGCACTTCTTCAATCTGTAGACCGCGTCTAACTACCACATATAACCACAGCAAAATACCACAGCAAAAGACAATGCAAACTCATCCTCATGTATACTATTTAATGCATTCAATTTTGAATAGATTGATAAAAAACGAGGCAAACTCATTCTCGTGTATAATATTTATTGCATTCAAGTTTGAATATATTGATATACGATATTTTCAGATCAACACAATCGCGATCGTGGTCCTGAATTTCCCGACGGTGCTGCGTCTGGGCAGCGAGCGCCAGGATTTGCTCCAGCATTTCCGACACGTGCTTGTGGGTGGCGGCGCTATCCCGCAGGCCCACGTCACCGCTGCGGCCAGCACCATGCCTGGAGTCTTCGTCCAGAAATGTTCGTTGGGACGGGAAATTTATGTAAAAAATTTCCAGGGATTTCATTTCCGGTAGTTTAGTTTAGTAATTGTTTTGGAGCTCAAAAAAATATTTGTCTTGCGCAATGCAGTCGAAATGTTATTTAGTTCATGTTCATTCTGTTTCTGTTTATATGTTTTCATTATTATTCCATCTCTTCAAATAATTTGAAGAGCAAATGAAAAAGTTTTTCAAAATGGCCAGTAAAATTTTATGCTGTGAACATTGAACGCGCACATTTTTCAAATTCTTGACAATTTTGTTTCATTCTTCAATGATATGTTCGCTGTAAGAGGTAGATTCACTTAGTAAATGAATTATAACTGAAACTCAACATTACTCAGAGACCTTAAACTCACGCCGGAGCCGTATGCCAAGTTCAGCTCCTCTCTTCCTATTCCCGGATGACCGGCGATACATTAAGACCAAACATTATGATACCAGTCTCAGTAACTAATTCATTCTGACCAAGTATTAATATAATTTTATATGTAAAGTAGTCAGATATGATTATTCCTCGTCCAGGTTACGGCACGTCGGAGATGTTCGTGATAGCACAAGACCCTTTGGGCGGCGGCAAGCCAGGGTTCACAGGCAGCGTCTTCCCCAACGTTGAGCTCAAACTCAAGGATCTCAACTCAACGGAGTTACTGCCCGCCAACCAAATAGGAATCCTATTCATCAAAAGCCCCAGCGTGAGTTTTCTCTCATATGTGTTTTAGCTCAATTTTGGGTGTGTGAAGATTGTGGTAGTATCAACATACTCGTAATGCTCGGTCGTCATTATTCATCAAATTAGCGTTATATGTTGTTAGCCCTTTAGCGGGCAGATTACTATATGTGGTTACTTAAAATCGCTTTCCAAAAAATCCCAACTCGTCCCCCGGTTAGTATTTGAGGCTACGTTATCACGCCTCTGTCAATCCCCAGTTATTTGCTCAGCCATTACATAGCATCGCTCCCTGCCTTGCCCAGGAATTGAAATATGAGCATTTAAATGGAAGTTTCGAAACGGATAACGAAATTTGCGCTCTGTCCACATTAATTAAAATTTGGAAAAAGCAATATCAATTTGAATAATTCAAATTAAGTTATGGAAATAAAATTAAATAAAATCAAATAAATACTCAAATAAAAGCCAGATATAGTTTCCTGTTGCATCTGAATTAATATAAGATAAATTTTTTGCATAATGACCGTTTTTTATATAATTTTCGTGTGCAACTTACTCCAATATATTGTAGAGGCAAAATAATGAATAATCCATTTGACTAAATTTATCATATAATTTTAAATATTTTTTTTGCGGTGGCTCCGGGCATTTAAATTTCTACCTATTTTTATGCTTGTGCGGGAAATTATTCAACATGGTTGATATAAGCCCGTCGGTATCTGCTGAACCTCACAAACGTTATGTCGGACATTTATTTTTGTTTCTGAATTTTATCACACAGAAATTATATGTGTACTTAAAGCGAGCAGGTTATTAATGTTTAAATACCATGGGTTCATGCGTACTCGATTCTAGAAGAATTATTGAATAATAAGTGAGAAATACATTGAAAGTGCAATTAACGATATAAACGTATGAAATTAAGAGAACAAAAAATCATGATCAGCAAAAAAAGACAGACTGTCATATCTGTGACCATCACCGAAGACAAATCGCAAATTATTTTAACATTTACCCGAAACACGGTCAATGCAATATTTCTTGCATCTAATTTGTATACGAGTATAGCTTTGCTTAGGCCTATACAGAACAGGCACCGATTCGCATCGTCGCAGAATATTCTCAGCTTGTTGCGGGTCTCGAACATGCACCTCACTGCTTCAATTTTGCGTTGCTCAACCGCCCGACCACCTTGAAGATTTGACAAGAACTGTCGCAGAAAGCTGGGAACGATACAACTCGCTGCTCCAATCCTTACACTCTGAACTGTAATTATCGGGATAAATAATTAATCCGCATAGCAATGCATTACTGGTAAGACTGATTATTTGTCACAGAAAATGCAGGGTTACCGCAATAACCTGACGGAGACTAATAACGTCATCGACGAGGAAGGCTGGTACAACTCAGGCGACGTGGCCCTCATGGACGAGGACGGCTACGTCCAGGTCGTCGACCGCTTCAGGGAGATCATCAAAATGGCGGACGGCCGCAATGTGAGAGGGTTTTTTGATGATTGTGATGGCAACTTGCATCAAGTTTGCAGATAACTGCAGCGTTGGGTGTTGAATAAAATGGCATGGGAAACGCTTATCAAAAGCTAGTTAATCAAATGTACTCTATGGGAACTACATGAGTTGTTTTCATTTCCGTCGCCAGAATAGATTAAAAGGTTTTTTAAAAGCACCGATACCTACGCATTTGTTGCTCTTAATGTTGTAAATGTAAATGTTCTTCAGGAGTCAGTGGGAGTATTATCGTTTTTATTGAAGTAATTGTATAATTACTTCAATAATTGTATAATTACTCTAATTGTATAATTACTCTAATAGAGTTGCCGTTTTAGTTGTTATAACCTTTTCCATTCTACAATAGTAATCTCGATACATCGAGTTATTATATCATATAACGACTGTAAATTGCATGGAATTGCATGAAGAATTTTAATTCTCAAACGTGCCACTTTTATTTTAGAGAAAACCGAGTCCGAATGAATCTGCATTTCGTACATTTTTATAATACAGTTTTTATAAATCCAAAATTCTCTGTTTACTCAAAATTAGAACTGAAAATTTGAATTTGCATGTCTTTTCATCTCCAGGCTGCCCCAGCGGAGTTGGAGAACACGATCCTGGAGATGGAGGAGGTGAAGGAGGTGTGCGTCATTGGGACGCTCGATGCCAGCACAGGATTTGACTCCATTTACGTTTTCATAGTAAATAAAACGGACGTCTCTCCCCCCATTAGCGAAGAAGACGTTGTAAATTACGTCGTGCGGAGCCTCAACGAACTAAAGCGGCCTAGAAAAGTGGTTTTCATGGACGCTTTGCCTCGGAACGACAACGAGAAGGTCGACCGCAAACTCCTGAGACTGAAAGCGAAGGAGATGCAGAACGAGAAATAATTTTGGCTTGTACGAGGGTTCCTATGTAATAATTACTATGTTATCGTAATTAATATTGCAAAAGTCGAGCAGCCTATGTCGGAACATGCGAGGAGAAAAGGGAATTGACCGTAGCTTCGATACTGTGAAAAAAAATTCGCAATTATATGTATGAGGGAATAATGAACGATGCAGCGCCACTTATGATTTCACTTGGCTTAATGGCTTACAGGCGAGTTGATTTTAAAATTTCCTGATTGAGTTTAGGTTTTCAGTTCAATTTTTAAAATCAGTTATTTGTTTCGGAAATTTTATTCCGTTCATTATGCTTGTTGGAAAAGAAAAGAGAAAAATTAATGAACTTTCCATTCATGATCTTCGATTTATTGAAGCTCGTAAAATAAATTCTATTGAACAATTGATATTTAGTAAGAAAAATTGTCTATTGATTTTGTGCACATGAGATACGATCACAAATAATATATTTTGATTATGAAGATTATAAAGTAACAATATGGAACTATAACGTGTCCGATGGCTCACAAGTTGATATGTTCAATCGAAGAATCTGACTTGCCGCGGTACGCCGTCTTGCACGAGACATTCCGGGAAAACCTGGAGCCATCACTCAAGAACCATCTCTCAGGAGCCACTACTCAGGAGCCATCACTCAGGAACCATCACTCAGGAGCCATCACACAGGAGCCATCACTCAGGAGCCATTTCTCATGAGCCATCACTCAGGAGCCATCTCTCAGGAGCCATCACTCAGGAGCCATCACTCAGGAGCCATCACTCAGGAACCATCACTCAGGAGCCATCACTCAGGAGCCATCACTCAGGAGCCATCACTCAGGAGCCATCACTCAAGAGCCATCACTCAGGAGCCATCACTCAGGAGCCATTTCTCACGAGCCATCACTCAGGAGCCATCACTCACGAGCCATCACTCAAGAGCCAACACTTTTGAGCCATCACTCAGGAACCATCTCTCAGGAGCCATCACTCAGGAGTCATCACTCAGGAGCCATCACTCGGGAGCCATCACTCAGGAGCCATCCCTCAGGAGCCATCCCTCAGGAGCCATCACTCAGGAGCCATCTCTCAGGTCCATCACTCGGTATTGTCCATATCTTGACAGACTTTCTCACCTACTGCACGAACAGAAAGCGTACGTAGCATTGATACGCCATTTTGTCAAACCGAACTCTGTCAGCATGATCCACACACAAGAGCGTTAATTTTTATTGATGCAGTTATTGTATTTTATATAATATTTATTGCAATAACAATTTTTATACAACTCATTTCTATGACGGATCCCAACAGCAATATTGTCTCGCTTTTATTGCTTTCTAATGAGGAAGTCTCGTCACTGCGACATTCAGTGCTTGTTCTCCTTGGAGTGAGAATTGCACATGCCTATAATAGTTTTCCACATAGCTTAGTGTATATTGCATTTGTATTCTTCGTCTTTCTCTACTCCAGGCTAACGAGTTCATGTCAATCCGTTCTTCCACGGGCGATATTTATTCCGTTAATCTGCCTGTGGGTATAAGCTTGCGCCGACACTGAATAACAATTGTCCAATTTTATGTTGAATCGGATTGTTCAATCCAATTCACCATCACCAAACGATGACAACTAAATCGGCTCCTCACAAATGTCAAAACCATTTCCTTGTTGTTAGTCAATAACGATTTTTGGTAAAAAATGGCATTTCGTAATGAATTATTAAAAAAATATTTTTTAATGAATGATTGTTGGTAAGGAATGATTTCGTTGATAATAAATACATTTATAGAATATGTGGAACCATTAGTTTGAGTTTTATTTAAAGATGTTGGGTGCACTTCGAATGTTCACAGAATTATTTGAAATTATTTTGTGTTTAAATTAGACTACGACCACTTCATTGTACCAGGTATTGCCTATGCATTAGAATTAGAATCTCCTTACCAGATATTCATCACTCGAAACTGGAATAAAATAACGCCATTTCGATTTTAATGAATCGTCTTTCCTAGTTTCATCATTATCATTAAAGGTATAAGATTCATTTTACATTTCATGTTAATGTTACAAAATTCATCTTTAATTTTATCCAAATTTTAAGCAAGTTTCAAAGATGTTTTTTATAAATTTCAATAAAAGCAATATAGTGATGCATTTTATATCATGAGGCACACTTCGGTTGCAAAACAACAAGATTAACTAATAATTTCAACCTATATCTTTAACAGTTCTATTATTTAGATCAATTGAAAATATTTTAATAATTTTTCTAATAGTCTCCAAGATTCAAGGAACGGGATATATCTCCCAAACTAATGAACGCAGCTAAATGAACGTGCGTTCGCCTAAATGTCATGCTTAGATCGAGATTATTTATTTTTATTTCGCTTTCGTTTTCAACTTATACGGTTATGCGGGATACAATTCACAGTGAACATAAAATACTTTTTACACTACCGAGCAGATTCGAACGTAACCTTGAATACACATTAATAACCACCTAGCGGTGATATCAAAGTCGTATAAACACTTTCAATTAGGGCTTCATTCGAGAGTTATTTGGCTGTACCGTTATTTTGGATTATTTTGAGTTCGAGCTGTGCCGTGATCGAGAGCGAACGCACGTGTTTGTGGTCCCAAATTTTTAGCTTTTACTGTGCTGTTTTGGATCTCTTTTTGCATGTATTTTTTTATGGACCGCGCCAGTCAATGACCGAATTTCAGTGAAGTTAGTAAAAGAAAGTGCGAAAGGAGAGAATAAGCGTATATTAAAAATGTTTTCAGCCCGAATAACGCGAGTTTATAGAGTGAGTGACGGAAACGTGTGCCGTATACCAGGACAGAAGGCAGTAAACCTTTTGTTTTCGCTTAAAATCAGCTTACATCTACCCTGAACACCTTAGGCTCGCCAAAACCAACCCACCGCTTTCTGAAAGCCGCGCTCTCGAGTTGGTAACAGAGTTTTACAGTACTTTGGATTTTTTTTACAATCTTACTTAACATCAATCAGTTTTTAACTTGTGTATTTTTAACTCATACATTTCATGATGGCTGGAAAAGAGGAAAAGGTTAATTGGGAAGGCTTTTATGCCAGTAAGACCAAATGCGAAAATCAAATCACAAAATGAGCGAGGGGTAATTAGTAAATTTTGCAAGCTGGTTTCGGTTAACGACGATGGCGCTTCAGTGGCCTGTGATCATTTCGGGGGTTTCATTTGCAATAGTTGTGCGAAGTTGAGCAAAACAGATCGCTCAGTTATTCGCAGATATGAGACAGTACACTGGTATTGTCAGGACTGCCAATAACCAGGCAACAAGGGCACTCATGAGCTGCTGGATAGAGAGTGAAGAAAATTTAACCCTCTTTGGTTTGGCGATCCCGAAAGTAATGCTTCGAAGACGAGTGAGAGAGTGGATTCCTGCGTTGCGTTTATTACTGATTGATGTGTCAAGGTACTTAACGTCGTTGTGGATATAACGGTATGCAAGGCGATTGAAAGACGTTACCACCTGTAGACCGCTGTTGGTGGCTGTGAAGGATACATCGCAGGTCGGGCATGTGCTTAAGGCTGCGAGAAACTAAGTGAATTCCCATAGTATAATTCAGTCTTTGTTAGAAAGATTCCTCTCCTTTAGAAAGAGCGGTTTTCTGCCAGAAATGTCTGGAAAGAAACAGGCGAAGAAAGGAAGAAAATCAAACAGTGGTTTACTCTCAAGAAGCCAAGATTTACCCAACCGCAGGTGTTTTGCCTCAGGAGTCGAAAGATATGTGAAGGAGAATGGTTACGTAGATAGAAATAGGAGTGTAAGTAGATATATTGGTAGTTTTAGAAATCCCAGCTCATAACAAAATACTTTAAAATGTTTTTACAAAAAGTCGTTAACTTACAAAAACAAAAGAAGTGAGGTTCTATCGGTGATGGAGAGCAAGTATCCAGACATTATTTGTTTTATAAAAACATTGCCTAAAAATCACGGTGCAAATATTGTACTAGTTGAGTTTCAGTTGCCAGGTTATGATTGTTTTCACAACATAGGCGAAGAGCAGTGCTGCAGAAGTGTGGAGTTGTGGGTCAAAACCCTTTATAGAGCTCAGTATGTGAAGTTGTCTAAAGAGCACCAATGCCAATCAGCTAGAGAATCAGTGTCTATCAGCTGTGTAATCAGCTAGCGAATCATTGTCCAGTCGTCTCTTGAAAGTTGCAAGGCATTGAAGAGCCTCGGTCCCACCACGGACAGTGATCCCTCAGGAAGAGTCTGTCCTCGATCTGGCCGCGGCTCGGTTATTAAATGGGGCAACCCTGCACAGCCTGCCCCTCCTTTCGTTGTAATGTGTCACTATTCTGGAGGTCTCACATTCAAAGTTGGGAGCCAGTCCGGTTATCATCTTCCAACTGTACAGTATGGTATACCTCTCTCTTCTCCTCTCCAGTGAGTACAGTCCCAGGTGTTTCATCCTGTCCCAGTAGTTCAGGTCCAGTTCCCTCATGCCGCTGATCCTGTCCGATTGAAGGTCCGCTGCACTGCCTCCAGTTTCCGCACCGCACCCGCCTTGAGCGGCGCCCAAAGCTGACAGCGGTATTCAAGATTGGGGAGCACCAGGGCTCTGAAGACTGTAATAATTGGCGCTGCTTCTCTTGTTTGAAATGTCCGCCAGATCCACCCATCCTTTGTCTCTTTCGCGCATCTATTTCGTCAATGTGGTCCTCGAACATGTCTTCAGTAAACATCAACACTCCGAGATATATCGAGATCTCGAACTAGATGCTTCTAGTCAATTTCTGTGCCATCCGATGCCAAGTAGCGATGTGGCATCCCGATCTCAGTGCCAACTCTGTATCTCATTACATCGAACTCGGTGCCGTTAAATTGCATGTTATTCGCCAGGGCCCAATCATAAATTGTCGACAAGTCGTTCTGTAACCTCTCGCATGCTATTTCCTCTGTGATCTCCATCAGCACTTTTGTATCGTCCGCAAATGACGATGAAGATGCGTGGGTGAGTTCGAAATCGGCGATGTGGATGAGAAAGAGGATCGGTCCAAGCGCCGAGCCCTGTGGCACATCGCTTTTCACTCTCGCTTCTCTCGATTCTGAGTTTTCAATTGCGACAGCTTCTACTCTATTTGTAAGGCAGTTGTGGATCCACCCTAACATATTTCCGCCTACCCCCAACAGTCTCAGCTTTCTGAAGAGCAACCCCATGGTCAACTTTGTCAAAGGCTTTAACAAAGTCCAGGTATACTACATCCACGCCAGCTCCCTCCTCCAGTAGGGTGATAAGGCGGTGATGGTGTTCCAGCAACTGTGACAAACAGGAACGATTTCGTCGGAAACCATGTTGTCCGTTATTATACAGGTCAGCCTCTTCCATGTACTGGACAAGCCTCCTGGCCACTATTTTCTCAAAAGCCTTGATCACCTGTGAGGTCGAGGTCACCGGTCTGTAATTTTGAGATCTGTCCCTCGAGGCTTCTCTGTAGATTGGCATTATCAGTCCCACTTTTAGGCCCTCAGGGCCTAAATTTGATGCCATCATCGAGGGTTTCAAGAGCATTGTGAGCGGGGCCTTTAGAGTTCAAACTCAGTTTCTTCAACAGCGCACCACCGGAATTCCATCCGGTCCTGGTGCTGAGAACGTCGTCAATTCTTTGATACTTATTTCCATTTCTTCTGGCCCAAACTCAATGTTCTCCAACCCCTTCTTCCTGGCAGATCCTGTAAAACTTCGATTTCATTCTCTTCCGTTGAGTAGCGGGGGTTACTGAAGACTGATTCAAACTTCGATCCCAGTAACTCACACATGCCCTGGTCATCTCCGACAAGGACATCGTTTTCCTTCAGCGGGTCCACTGGCGTCTTTATTTTAGTCATGGACTGTGCGTATTTAAGAAAGTGCTTCGGATTCTCTCTGATTACCTCCACTACTCGTTCCTCAGCAGTTTGTTCTTTTATCCTATGCAAGTCCTGCAACCTGAGTTCCATTTCATTGTGCAGCCTTCTCATAAGCGTCGTGTATAGATCACCAAACAGTTCCTCTGATGAAGATAAAGGATTAACAGTCATTTACCGAGCATGACTTTCCGTAGGTCACACACGTTGATAGTTGGTGATTTTAATCATCCAAAAATAGACTGGACATAAGGGATCCTCTCCTAGGAATGGGAAACACCCAGCATCATTGTTCATGGAGTATGTGAGAGACTCCTTTTTAGTCCAGCACATTTCCAAGCTGAGCCATTATAAGAGTAAACAGACTCCCAATATTTTATACCTGGTGTTTACAAGTGATGAATCAATGTTAGATGAGCTTCGTCACTAGGCTTCGTTGGGCAAAAGCCATCACCAATCATTGTTTTTCAGTATGAATTGCTGTACAGAAAAGACGCACCGGATGTGTGAGCCATTGAACTTTGCGAAAGGCGACTACGACAGACTCCGTGAAGCAATGAATGTGGTGCATAATTCGAACAGTATTAAGGACATGAATGTGGCTGAGCCATGGTCATTTCTCAAGGACTCGGTTATATCAGCAGTTGATGCGTGTGTACCTAAAATTAAGTTTGGTGAAGCTAAAATACTCAGTGGATGAACAGTAGAGTACTAGTTAAGCTGAAAGCCAAGAAGGAAGCCTCCCAGCGATGTTTACAGACTTGTAACGATGCTGATTGTAACCTATACACATGAGCTCAAAATCAAGCTAAAGAAAGCTGTCGCACTGCAGTACAAATCTTAAAAAAAATATATTGCCAAAAATGCAAAAAATAACCGGAAAGCCTTTTTTTCATAAGCTAGCACAAAGTGTAAGACGGACGACGGTATTTCTGATTTAAAAGTAGATCAACGAAAGATATCAATCAGATTTTCAACAGCGTATTCACAGGCGAGGACTTCCTGCTATTGAAGAGCGCCCATTGGGCTCAAAATAAGCAAGTTTTAAAATACAAGAAGATGAAGTTCTCAATCACCTAGTCGCCTAAATCTCGACAAATCATGTGAACCTGATGGCTAAGAACTGCCAGTTTTCCCAACTGGTACATCACTGGGTTTAGGACAAAAACACCCTGACGCTGAGGGCTGGTTGACTTCTCTGCAACTTGTTCCGCCGTAGTTAATCGACGGCCTCGCGGGATCTGCGTGACTCCTTGGCTTAGCGTCCTCTTTTACTATGTCGAGAGCTGATAAAGGACTCTCTGAATGAGGTCGAGTCGTCGTCGATTTCTAATGCATCCGCTGTTGTATTCTCCGTAAGCTTCGTTCCAGACTTCCAGCGCAAATCTCTCAGGGGCCATCTCTCAGGAGCCATCACTCAGGAGCCATCCCTCAGGAGCCATCTCTCAGGAGCCATCTCTCAGGAGCCATCACTCGGTACGTATTGTCCATATCTTGCCAGACTTTCTCACCTACAGCACGAACAGAAAGCGGACGTAGCATTGATACGCCATTTTGTCAAACCGAACTCTGTCAGCATGATCCACACACAAGATCGTTAATTTTTATTGATGCAGTTATTGTATTTTATATAATATTTATTGCAATAACAATTTTTATACAACTCATTTCTATGACGGATCAACAGCAATATTGTCTCGCTTTTATTGTTTTCTAATGGGGAAGTGTCGTCACTGCGACATTCAGTGCTTGTTCTCATTGGAGTGAGAATTGCACATGCCTATAATAGTTTTCCACATAGCTTAGTGTATATTGCATTTGTATTCTTCGTCTTTCTCTACTCCAGGCTAACGAGTTCATGTCAATCCGTTCTTCCACGGGCGATATTTATTCCGTTAATCTGCCTGTGGGTATAAACTTGCGCCGACACTGAATAACAATTGTCCAATTTTATGTTGAATCGGATTGTTCAATCCAATTCACCATCACCAAACGATGACAACTAAATCGGCTCCTCACAAATGTCAAAACCATTTCCTTGTTGTTAGTCAATAACGATTTTTGGTAAAAAATGGTATTTCGTAATGAATTATTAAAAAAATTTTTTTTTAATGAATGATTGTTGGTAAGGAATGATTTCATTAATAATGAATACATTTATAGAATATGTGGAACCATTAGTTTGAGTTTTATTTAAAGATGTTGGGTGCACTTCGAATGTTCACAGAATTATTTGAAATTATTTTGTGTTTAAATTAGACTACGACCGCTTCATTGTATCAGGTATTGCCTATGCATTAGAATTAGAATCTCCTTACCAGATATTCATCACTCGAAACTTGAATAAAATAACGCCATTTCGATTTTAATGACTCGCCTTTCCTAGTTTCATCATTATCATTAAAGGTATAAAATTCATTTAAAATTTCATGTTAATGTCACAAAATTCATCTTTAATTTTATTCAAATTTTAAGCAAGTTTCAAAGATGTTTATTATAAATTTCAATAAAAGCAATATAGTGATGCATTTTATATCAAGAGGCACACTTCGGTTGCAAAACAACAAGATTAAATAAAAATTTCTACCTATGTATATCTTAAACAGTTCTATTATTTACATCAATTGAAAATATTTTAATAATTTTTTCTAATAGTCTCCAAGATTCAAGGAACAGGATATATCTCCCAGACTAATGAACGCAGCTAAATGAAAGTGCGTTCATTAGGACCTGAATGTCATGTGTAGGTCGGTAGGTCGAGATTATTTATTTTTATTTGTTTTCTTTTCCAACTTATACGGTTATGCGGGATACAATTCACAGTGAACATAGAATACTTTTTAAACTACCGAACAGATTCGAATGTAACCTTGAATACACGTTAATAACCACCTAACGGTGATGTCAAAGTAGTGTAAACATTTTCAATTAGGGCTTCATTCGCGAGTTCTTTGGCTGTACCGTTATTTTGAATTATATTGAGTTCCAGCTGTGCCGTGATCGAGAGCGGACGCACGTGTTTGTGGTTCCAAATTTTTAGCTTTTACTGTTCTGTTTCGGAGCTCTTTTTGCATGTATTTTTTATGGACCGTGTCAGTCATTGACCGAATTTCAGTGAAGTTAGTAAAAGAAAGTGCGAAAGGAGAGAACAAGCGTATATTAAAAATGTTTTCATCTTGAATAACGCGAGTTATAGCGTGAGTGAGGGAAACGTGTGCCGTATCAGGGCAGAAGGCAGTAGAGCCTTTGTTTTCCCCCAAGCTCAGCTCACCTCTAACCTGAACACCTCACGCCCGCCAACATCAACCCACCGCTTTCTGAAAGCCGCTACTCTTGAGTTGGTAACAGAGTTTTACAGTACTTTGGATTTTTTTTTACAATCTTACTTAACATCACTCGGTTTTTAACTTGTGTATTTTTAGCTCTTGCATTTCATGATGGCTGGACAAAGAGGAAAAAGTTAATTGGGAAGACCTTTAGTTCAGTAAAACGAAATGCGAAAATCAAATCACAAAATGAGCGAGGGGAAATTAGTAAATTTTGCAAGCTGGTTTCGGTTACGACAATGGCGCTTCAGTGGCCTGTGAACGTTTCGGGGTTTTCATTTGCAATAGTTGTGCAAAGTTGAGCAAAACCGATTGCTCATTTATTCGTAGATATGAGACAGTCCACTGGTATTGTCAGGACTGCCAAAAACCAGCACATAGCGCTGTAAAAAGCGGAAAGACTGTGGAAGAGAAATGCTTTTCTATGTTCTCAGTCTATAAGGCCGAAATGGAAGAGACTAACAAGAAAGAGTTGAGAAAGAGAGCCGAAATGGAAGAGAATCACATGACAGAGTTGATCTTGTTGCGTATTGAATTAAACTCATTACGGAACGAGCTGATGGAAATGAAGGCTCATCTCCACAAAACAGAAAAGAGCGATAACACAGAAGGTAAGGGCCGCAAAGAGGTCATCTCAGATTTCGCCAACGAGGGCACTCATGAGCTGCTGGATAGAGAGTGAAGAAAATTTAACCTTGTTTGGTTTGGCGTTCCCGAAAGTAATTAATGCTTCGAAGACGAGTGAGAGAGTGGATTCCTACGCTGCGTTTATTACTGGTTGATGTGTCAAGGCACTTAACGTCCCCAGCAGACATTCGGCGGTTGAATCAACGTTGAATCAACATTGAATTAACTACCTATTACGACGTTCATATCGGGGTGAAAGGAGGTTTATAATGAAAATTGAAGCAATATCTTTCATTAAACGTCGTACTGACGTTACAATGCAACGTTGAATCAATGTTGCTACTACGACGTTGCTGCAAAGTCGAATTCTATGGTTGAATCGACGTTGAAACAACTACTTATTACGACGTTGAGATCGCGGTGAAAAGAGGTTTAGAATGAAAATTGAAGCAACGTCTCATGAAACGTCGTACTGATGTTACAATGCAACGTTGAATCAATGTTACTACTACGACATTGCTGCAACGTCAAATTCTCTAGTTATATCAACGTTGAAGAACCAATCTGTTTTTCGTCCGTAGCAGGATTCGAACCCGGGATCGCTGGAGACCGCGCGACGCCTTATAGCAACCTTGACCACTGCAGCTCGCGCGTATGAGCAATAGGAATAAACTAAAGAATAGTTCGAATCCTTGAAAATTGAAATGAATTCTCTGTTCATTAATCATTCACTTATACATATGTATTTCATTCAATGTTGGTGTGATTAGTTTACATTATTACATAACATTAGTTCCATGCTGGTAAATAGCTCAACATTCAACGTACCGATAACCACCATTTGTCAACGTTGAAATAAGGTTGTACTACGTCCGTTCTAGTTTTGGTCAGATTTCGACGTTGATCGGACGCTTAAAAATAAATAAACATTCAACGTACCAATATCGACGTTGTTTAAACGTTGAAATAAGGTTGTTTTGAGTCCGTTCTAGTTTTGTACCGGCATAGAACAGGCAGAGCAGGCACAGAACAGACAGAGCAGGCATAGAACAGACAGAGCAGGCATAGAACAGGCAGAGCAGGCATAGAACAGGCAGAGCAGGCATAGAACAGACAGAACCGGCATAGAATTAACAGACAGAGTAGGCATAGAACAGACAGAGCAGGCAAAGAACAGACAGAGCAGGCATAGAACAGACAGAGCAGGCATAGAACAGTCAGAGCAGGCACAGAACAGACAGAGCAGGCAAAGAACACACAGAGCAGGCAAAGAACAGACAGAGCAGGCATAGAACAGACAGAACAGGAATAGAACAGGCTGAGCAGGCATAAAACAGGCAGAGCAGGCATAGAATTGGCAGAGCAGGCATAGAACAGACAGAGCAGGCATAGAACAGACAGAAGCAGGCATAGAACAGACAGAGCAGCAGGCATAGAACAGACAGAACAGGAATAGAACAGGCTGAGCAGGCATAAAACAGGCAGAGCAGGCATAGAATTGGCAGAGCAGGCATAGAACAGACAGAGCAGGCATAGAACAGACAGAATAGGCATAGAACAGACAGAGCAGGCGAAGAACAGACAGAGCAGGCATAGAAGAGACAATGCAGGCACAGAAAAGAGAGAGCAGGCGCAGAACAGGCAGAGCAGGCATAGAACAGACAGAACAGGCATAGAGCAGACAGAGCAGGCAAATAACAGACAGAGCAGGCATAGAACAGACAGAGCAGGCACAGAAAAGACAGAGCAGGCGCGGAACAGGCAGTGCAGGCACAGAACAGTCAGAGCAGGCAAAGAACAGACGAGCAGGCACAGAACAGTCAGAGCAGGCAAAGAACAGACAGAGCAGGTACAGAACAGACAGAGCAGGCACAGAACAGTCAGAGCAGGCATAGAACAGACAGAGCTGTTTCAGAACAGACAGAGCAGGCACAGAACAGGCAGAGCAGGCACAGAACAGGCAGAGCAGGCACAGAACAGATAGAGCAGGAACAGAACAGACAGAGCAGGAACATAACAGACAAAGCAGGCACAGAACAGGCAGANAACAGGCAGAGCGGGAACATAACAGGCACTATATATAAGCAGGCACAGATTTCGTCTCTACTGCAGACATTTCAGCTCTTCTTCTGCTATGTCAGTCCCATAGGCGTTGACGGCCAGCTCTGATTCCGGCCGTAAATCTTACCTAAACTCAAATATTCGCCATTGATTAACGATCAAACAGTACACGAAATAGACGTGTAGTTACGAATGTATCCTTAATTGTCTTCGTCGGCAACGCGTCTTGATCTGTAATGTTTGAGCAGGGGATAAAAAGGCGTGTGAATTGAACGCATTTATTGCTGTCACGAATATATTATGAGACCTACAGCAACATAAGAGATAAGTGCCAGATGAGTAGAATGCTCGTCGGGTACGACTCGATTACATAAAGCGTGTGGCGAGTAAGACATGAGTACGTGAATAATGCGCCGCCTGATTTGTTTAAAAGCGGGCATCAGGAAGGTGCGGTGAATACCAGGGCACGGAAGGAGGGAGTTAATTAAACTCTAATTGGCAGTGCATTCATGAGCAACAACTGCCCCAGTACGGCAGCACATTAATGGGTGACATTTGTCCCATTACAGCAGCGCATGAATGGGCGGCAATTGCCTCATTACGGCAGCGCATGAATGGGCGGCAAGTGCCTCATTACGGCAGCGCATGAATGGGCGGCAAGTGCCTCATTACGGTTGTGCATGAAGGGGTGGGAATTGCTGCATTACATCACGCCAATTACGGTCATTACGACCAAGTAAACGATCAAATTTAGGGAATTGAGCCCCAAAGCCGGGGACTGCAGGGAAGGAATGTAAATTAAACGCTAGAATTTTACCCAAACACAATTGTTTATTGTCTCAGTCGAATCAATTAATACCTTATTACGCTCGTATAAAACCAACACAAAATCTGTGCCAAACTATAAGAAAACCACTCAAAATCAAAGTAGCGATCGAACAGCGGACGTGGCAGATTGTTCATTTGGACAAATTGAATCTAAACCAAACACAGAACGAATAACGACAAATTTATCCTAAAAACTTCAACTATATACAACATGTAGCGAAAACATCTACACATATTACATAATATGGTTACTTCGAATAGGATCTGTACAGGATCTCAACCCGATGCATGTTATATGAAAAAATACGAATCGTTGTCTTTTGCGAGCTGGAAATAAATTCATTAACTATTGCCTTTCCGTAAGTTGTGCCATCACTTCACACTCTAAAGTAACGGCACTCGTGCGTGGCATCACCACTTCACACAGCTAAAGTAACAAGGATTTAGGAGTTAATATCGACAATGAGTTGAAATTTTCTCAGCATATTGAAGGTCAAGTTAATAAAGCCAATAAACGACTTGGACTGATCAGACGCTCTTTCCAGTTCCTAGATTTAGAAACCATGAAGCAGTTGTTTGTTGCTGTCGTGCGCCCGAACCTAGAGTTTGGAAACGTTGTGTGGTCACCGAAATTTGAAAAGGACAAAAATTTAGTAGGGAGTGTTTAAAGACGCGCAACAAGGAAAGTTCCGGGCTTGAAAGGCAAGTCCTATATGAGGAAAGATTAAAGATTATGAAGCTTCCAAGCCTCCGTTATCGACGTCTGCGTGGGGACCTCATTGAAGTATACAAGTATACCCATGGCTTATACAAGGTCCCAGAAGGATTACTAGAATTTGAAACAAGAACCAACACCAGGGGCCACGGCTATAAGCTAAAAAAACAGCGTTGGAACACATCCATGCGACAACATTTCTTCTCGCTTCGAGTCACCGACATGTGGAACAGCCTCCCTGATAGATGGCATCACCACTTCACACAGCTAAAGTAACAGCACTCGTGCATGGCATCACCACTTCACACAGCTAAAGTAACAGCACTTGTGCATGGCATCACACAATAAGCGAGATACAATGGGTGGCATCTCATCACGTCTTCAAGGTTGCCAAAAGTCCAGCGTTGCCCACACCCCGTAAGCCCCATCTTTTTCTATGAGGTATTTCTGATTATTTCTGCATATATTTTCTATCACTGTTCATATAACGCCGCGTCTAAGTCACATCCCTCTCCGAGGCGCAGTCACATCCCTCTCTGAGGCGCAGTCACATCCCTCTCTGAGGCGCAGTCACAACTAAGTTCAAAAATATGACTTCAGAAGAATATAAATTTTAGTTTGTGTGGAATTGTAATCCCCCGCTCGAGGTGAAGGCTGCGGTGATCATGTATGTGATGTTGCTGAGATGGGGGGACGCGTGGGGTGACGATGGGGGCAAATATTCACGAACTAATTGTGCAAGAATTCACGAACTAATTGTGCCCTGTTTGCACAATTATTTCGTGAATAGGAAGAAGAACCCCGCCTTGAAGGTCTTGGCCAGCGCCTGGCCTCGCAGAGTGAATGTTGTATTGCCACTTCCGCTCTGCAGGGAACAGTCACATTAAGTCGTGTTTAGAGCGACACTGTGTTATTGTCCTCAATAAAAGGCAACGCTGGCCTAGGATCATTAGGTCTACAGTTTACATTAACTTTATATGCATTATATGCATTATTTATATAATATAGTTTGCGGGTAAATTATTAATCATAGAGGGTTTAGAAAAAAAATCATTATTATAATTTTTGTATTTACTGACGATACTTAAGGAACGGAAACCAAATTATTCAATTCGGCTCGATTGAGTTTGATTGCATGGAGGCTGAGGAAATGGACTTCCTCGTGCGGATTTAGTGGAGGTAAATTATTAAATTGTGCCGACACTAGGACTGAAGTGCAGAAGGACCCTCTGGGAGTTACGATGAATGAGTTTAATTCAAGACATCGGTGCGATTTATCGTGAACTATTATGTCATATTTCTTCTGGAAAGAGTTACAAGAAAACCTAATCGAAAAAAAAAACTTAATTGACATGGACACCAAAACCCTCCCTTTCACTGACCACACCATCGCTGCACATGTCGGCGTCGAGCGTGGTACCGTAAGTAGCGCGCAGCATGTAGCCGTCGCAGGCTGCGGCAGCGCCCTTGAAGTGTGCTCCAGTAAAGGTAAAGTAAAGAGAAGTTGATGTGAAAGTAACGGTGCAGTCGTAGGATGGACCGTCTGGGAATGCCTTGCACCCGAATCCAGGGTGTGAGTACACAACAACGTATTGTGACTTGGAGATGTCAGCCGTAAGTTCAATGGTCTTGCCGCATTCGTTCACTGCGGAGACAAATTAGTGAAATGATCTCGGTGTGACTGAATACAATTTATTACTCTTTTTCTATGACATGGAAAGGAAAATTAGACTGAGTTTGCTGCTCACGACTACAGCTTAGCCTGGGCAGAGAGCACAACGTGTTGGCAGCATTGATCACTTGGCAGCGCTTCATCTCACACTTCAGTAAGCCCGAGTAAAATTTGCTATAATGAAACGGGTTTGGTATAATGATTGCATCGCCTCGTGTTGACTCACATCGTCAGGTATCGGCTGAGGCCAAGCAAGGACACATCAAAGTAATTATCTGGCATACCAACCTCACCAAATGCTCTCAATGCCGCGTAGTGTAGCGCGCAAGACGCTAAATGATGTAGATGTGACGTATGGGTATATAATGGCACAGAACTGATTATTATTACATTATAATTTAGTTAAGGCTAATATTTACATTCACATCGCTCAAGTGGTGACAAGAACGTAGAAAATTAGTGAAACGAATAAATAATGTATAATTAATAAAAAAGTAATAATATTGAATAAATGATTAATCATTTTAATTGATAATATAATCAGTGCATGGCGAGAAAAAATTCAGAATTTTCTTTCTATGTACATGAAATGCAGACTTGAGCACTGCAATTTCATGCTTAGGAGCTGCTATATAGTCTCCAGATCCACAATGAGCTACACCTGCTATAAAAAATATAAACTATGGCAGTTGTACAATTTGAAAAAAATCATCTGGGAAATCATAATTGTTTTATCTCATTTACCTCTTCACTGTAAATGACGTAAGGTTTTTGGGACAATATTTGCCACTGCGGTACGCATTATTCAACACGGTAGAAAATTTCATACCGAAAAATTTTCCATAAATATTTTTTAATGCACGGTGCAGAAGAAAGTGATAATAATATCAGCAAATATATATAATTAAACTTAATGCAGTCCCACAGAACGAGCTCGGTTAGCGAGTTTATTACCAGTGGCTAGGGCAGCACAACTCAGCACATTCCAGAGCTGAAAGTATCGTGGTTGTAAGAGCTTTAAGTGTTTATTTCAGATCGAACTGAACTTGTTCTGTATTTGGTGGCTAAAATAATACGACAACGACTATCAATTATATATGGAATCGATTGTCATTTAAATACTAGTACAATTATATATATGATCAATTTGAAATTATGTAGTACTTATGAATGATATACTTGAAAAGAATCATTTCATGGTTAGAGGGCTGTGTGCCAACATGCCCGTGCTATATTGGAGCTTTTATCCACAATGCCTAAAGTGTGGAGAAATCAAGGGGTCTTGACGTAGATTATACTTTAGTTAAAATACCGAACACTCTGCGTGACTGATACTCACGCAGGTAGTAAGTTGGAAACGTTCCGTTGGCGAGGACAGGTAATCCGCATGGAGAGTCGGTGACGCAAGAAGCCAAGTCCAGTTCGAATTTTCCAGAACTTCTGTAGGTGCCATCGTCTTGAGGAAAGAAGTAGAATAACGCTGCTGCCACTGGGTCTGGCGGGATTAAATGAATTAGTGGATTTGATGACTCTTCAATTGGTGCATTTCGGTGCTAAGATCCTGGGATGGACAAGCTGTGGTCGGCAGTTTTGAGGTGATAGGTCAAGGTCTCTATAGCGAGCTTCGTTGCTTGGAGAAAGCTGTGACAAGAACTTTGCATCGATAAATGCCAAAGAAATTACCTTAGAAATATAGAGTGCTCGCAAAAATGTCCTCAAAAAGTACTTTGAGTTATATGTTTTCCATTACAATTCTAATGAAAGGCATGACACTGCAGATTGAACTGTCTAACGCCTACACTAAATAGTAGGAACAAAAAAAAACGGCGCGCATCTTCGGCAAGCGAGAATAGATATCACACATAAGGGCGCATCATAATAGAGATCAAGGGCTCATCATAGTAGAGATAAAGGGCTCATCATAAAAGAGATTGAGGGTTCATCATATATTAGAGATAAAGGGCTCATCATAATAGAGATCTACGGTTCATCATCATAGAAGAGATAAAGGGCGCATCATATGAGAGGGGGCGCATCATAATAGAGATCAAGGGCTAATCATAGTAGTGATAAAGGGCTCCTCAAAATAGGGATCGAAGGTTTCACCGATGATAAAAATAGTTTTGTGCACTAGTAATTTTTATTCCAATTAAGCTCCGAGTGTCTTTTTAACACGTTAACTCCGAAGATGTTCATATACGTGTCACGAATTGTATTTCTCTTGGACGTAGTGGTACATATAATTCCGGATCGCAAGATATGGCCTAAAAACGCAATGCCCTGGAACAATGAAGGCCTAAAAAATCCTATAACTCAATATGTACTATGTACTAGTATATTTGTAGGTTCCGGTGTAACAATTCCATTTCTTTTTTTGCAGGTTTTAAAATTTAATTTGAAAGTACCATTTTCATTAATTATAGCCGACCACCGCAATTGAAAAAAACTAAATCGCAGAATTTTCCCGCATAAAAATACCGTTTGGCAACCCTGTTCAAAATAGAACATAAATTGAAATAATAGTTCAGGATGAAGTAATCGGGCTCAACGTGTTAGATATGTATTTATGATCGCAAATGATATAACGGGGGAAAATTTTTCGATCATAACTTATTAGTGTCGAGAACGTTGAGTTACCTATAATGATTTTATTATGATTAGTTGAAACGTCAAATAGAAAGATTATTTATGAAACTCTGATTAAAGTTTTAAATAGAAGCAAGACGACTTCATCAAAAAACTGGTGTCTCACACTAAGGTTGAAAGAATGAAGAAAATTCTGTTCTGTCGACACCCCATTACACGCGGACTTATGGCTTAACTTGAGATTCGTTTGAAAAAACAAATATTCATTCGGTAATATCATCTTGGCCAGTATGTGATTTTGTTCCCAACCATCGCGATCACAGGAGTGCCGAGTGTGGAGCAAAGAATCATGGTAACAAATATGAGAAAAAATATGGTTTCTTAACAGTGACTAGTATTCAGAAAGAGAAGTTTAGCTGGACTCGTGAGGGAGAGGATAGATGAATTTTGTCCTATTTGGCAAATGGTAATTGCATCACGAATTATTGTCAACTTACCGTCAAGTGTCGATATAATTTGGCTTTGAATGACATCCGAAAAGAAATTCACAAGCGTGTACTGCTTATATCTGGTGTTCCCAATCGTGACGTTGACGTAGGGAGCAGCGCCTGTTGAAGTTCGCTTTTTTAAATATTTCATAAATAAAGGCAAGCTGCCAGCGAGAAATGCGGTTAGCATGGCCAGTACACGACAATACAAAACATCCTACGTATCCTCGAACGTCCTGCTTGCCTTCTAGCCGCGCTAGTTGCCACGTCACCAGATAAGCCGCACTAGATAATCGCCTCAGAATTGGCCAATTTTCTGATCGTACAGTCGCACGCACTCTGCCGAATCGAAGAGCTGAAGGCTTGGACATGTGAGGTCTGTCAAACCTATTTTAAGCGATCAATCAAATTTCCAGTTTAATGAAGTACGCAAAGACTGTATCACTTTACCGTTTGAGTATCATGCCTAAAACTATTCGTTGTCGTCAGATTTTTATAGATTCGTCTATGAATCTCCACTCGCGTCAATGCAGAAAGTGGAAGCCAATTGTCAATAATTATTCGCGTCAGCACAGAACATGCATGAAAATATCGTAATTAGTCCTGTACTTACCAAAACTTCCTAGAATTAAATATCACTGTAATCTGCATGTGATTTCTTAATATTGTCATTATAAAACCTTTTCCATAATGATATTCGAGACCAACATCAAGCCGCTCGATCGCGACCGTCAACAAGCCTCGCTTGACCAACAGTAAGCCGCTCGAGACCAACATAAAGTTCCAACCCACTTATGAGCTACACAAAACCGCTCTGTAAGCCTATCTTGATCAACGTCAAGCCATTCTTCACCAACATCAAGCTGCTCTCAACCAGACCTGAAAATTTTTCTAATAACATCTTACTTTGCTCTTGAAGTAAAAATCAACAGCGTTAGTGCTGCAAACGGTAGCTAAAGGCTCTTTCAAACAGCAGATATTCACGCGACACGGGCGCATGCTCAACCGTGCTGATGTGCGTCCACAAGATGCTCGACTGTATACAAGATGCGCGTCCACAAGATGCTCGACTGTATACAAGATGCGCGTCCACAAGATGCTCGACTGTATACAAGATGCGCGTCCACAAGATGCTCGACTGTATACAAGATGCGCGTCCACAAGATGCTCGATTGTATACAAGATGCGCGTCCACAAGATGCTCTACTGTATACAAGATGCGCGTCCACAAGATGCTTGACTGTATACAAGATGCGCGTCCACGAGATGCGCGACTGATGCACAACATCACTACTCATATGCTCGTATTCACCAACTGTCAAGACATTAGTAAAAATTATAAACAAATACTGATTTGCAGGAACACGTGTGAATGTTTACGTAGTCAGGCGCATACCTGCAAAGGCGCGCTCACTTACATTCACTTGAACATTAAACAGAGATACTGTACCTCCTGACCTAAACTCCCCACACGCTCACTTTTATAAACACATGAGCATTAAACGGAGATACGACATGACCCAAACTCCCCCAATCGCTTATATACTGATGTAAACAAACCTCCCACACACATATAGGTATATTAAAGAAGCACACACAAGTAGCTGCCCTAACACTCAATACACTTATAGCGCAAAACACAGCACACAACGCTTACAAACAGAGCCATCCGACAGGTCCTGTTTGCAGTTACAGGCGGGGTTCGGACTTAGTGCGGGAGCTGGGCTTTGTGGGGGAGTTGGGCTTTATGAAGGGTCTGACTGGAATGGTAGGCTGCGTACGAGGATTGGACATTGCGCGAAGGTTGTAATCGAGGTTGGGTTCTAGGATTTAGTTTCACTATATAGCGCAGTGATTAGCGCAACTGTTTGTGTGATGGCAGTGGCATCGAAAAGAGTGGAGCTAGCCGTGGGTCCGAGCATTGGAAAGATCAGTTCATTTGCCGTTATCGCTGGCGGGCGGAGCTTGGTAGCCGTCAAAGCTGGTCCTTGTAGCATGCCTTGGGTTGATGTCACTAAATGAACTCATCGTTCTTGATGCCTTATAGGGAGACTTTGAGGTCCTATAATATATTTATGCAAGGAATTTAAAAGCAAAGAAAACGCCAAGAAAATTCACCATATCGATATTGAAAACGTTTCGGAGTCCAGCTCCATCATCAGTTCGACTAAACTAAAAATGAATAAAATCACTTTAAAAGTCAAAATTCAAAGACAGACATAAAACCTAAACAAGACCTAACATTATATAGCGGACAGAAGTGGAAGTCTTTGCTCCACAACTCAGCGGGCCAGGGCGGCCTGTAACCACGTTGACCTGCGGATGAACGTGTGCGAGTTACTCCCTCGCTGTGGGTGGGTTTTATTGCTAATTGAGTTCCTCGCTGCAAGCAGCTAGACGGCTGAGTTCATGCAGTTCTAGTTTAGAGTAGCCGAGCTGACCCAGGAGCTGTAAGACTGGGCATTGATCTAATCGGCAAGCGTTGCACATTACCCGATTTGAAGTCGCCGTTTACGCTCAATTTTCATAAGAAAGATATGTGACGAACTAATCTTGAATCCCCGAATAACTAATTAATCGCGTCACCTCAGAAATTCGGATGGTTCAATTGTCACGTCCACCAATGACCGGAAATTTAATGCAACTTCCCTATTGGCCAAATCAGCATAAAGCTTGGACCGAGCGGATAGTCAACTCAAACAAACGTTTTAAATTTATTAAAGATAAACGGCAAATTAAACTAAGCAAATCAAACTAACCATGTTACAGAGGTGCGGCATATGCGTTAAACGAACATAAATTAAATGCGGAGGAAGCTAAAGTGCGAAGAGAGCAAAATGCGAGGAGAGAGCTTACGCATGGAGATCTAAGAAAACGCACGATCCTACAACAGAAAACAGAAAGTAAATATCTACGCATGACAAGTCGTTATATACACAAATTATATACACAAAAATCACTATATTCCATCAAGTATTCCAAGCTAAATTTCACCACCATAGCACGCAACTCACCCTGGCGTCTGAGTCCAAATCCTATAAGAGAGGAACCAGGACGCAAGTCGGGATCGGCATTGTATCTGACGGCTATACTCAATTTAACACCCACGTCAGAGTCGGTCCTACTTAAACTTCGTAGTCTGACATACAGTAGTGGGAAATTTGCAGCAACACTTCATTAGAAGATATCAGTTTTGTTCTAATCATACCTTTCAGATGGATCACTCGGTACTAAGTACGTCGTTTGATATAACAAAAAATGAGGACGACGTTTTTGCTTCATTCCAAGGTAACCAAAATCTTCATTATCAACAGTATAAATAGGTAAAAATTGGCACGAAAAATTACAGAACATGGCTACGGCTGTTGTACTCACGCTGTCAGGATACGAAGCCGTGGCGAGTCCAAGGCCCAACACCTGCAACACAAAAAGCGCTATGATGTCAAATAGAGACAAATGCCCGCAGAAACTGCTCAAGATAAACCAGCATGAAGAGGAAGATTCGTGAAGCTTTTGGTGGACAGATTATTATGTTCGGCGGGGGTACATTTTGTCGTTATTGTAAAGCTGCTAATTATTGATTCTACAGTTGCAGAATCTCATCCAACTACATGGATAGAAGTAACATATTAAAGGTAAAAATCGTTGTAAACCTCATACAAATGTGTCCAAGATCACTCAATCTCTTTTCGAGAAGACTTTCTGTATTGGTTAGCAGCTGGCAAGACTGACATCAAAGAGGCAGGTTCATTTACTTACAACTACGATGAAAGCAAATCAATCCAGCTGGTGCATTACTAGCGAAAAGAAAACACAGATATTGCACAAGTACAAGAGAAATTAAAAATAGCTTATCGATCTTGTTTCTCATTCATAATTGTGACCTCACATGCCCATTGCCTTTCATAAACACTAGCAGATGATCCTGGCGCTGCTCGGGGTAGATACGTATATATAAATGTGCTTTGAGAATCTCGTTATCAAACCATCTCAACCGAATCAAATCCATTATCAACAATGAGCTCTAATTAAAACGCAAGTTTTAAAACAGTAATAATATTTTCAAGATAATTAATAAAAGCTCCTGAGTTTTTGATAACCATTACTCTACGTGATTAACCCCTGCTGGAGCAGGAGGACTCAAAGCGCTCGCATGATGTCTCATTTACTTCAATGAAAAACGAAATTTATAACTGCAATTAAGTGAAGATTATTGATGAAATGAGACTCAATTTCCCGTGCAGACCATCTTAATGAAACAGTGACATCCGTAATTGGTGATCAAGACTAGTCTCTTGATAACTATGGGAATCTTTTTTAGTGATCATACGATGACAGCACGACCACTATAATGCTTTCGTCACCACCAAATTTCAGGAATATAATCGCGGAATATAATTCCACTACACTCGAATTTTTTTTCCGTGACCGAAAAAACTGCTTGCCACCTTATGTACCGCGTGCGGCTAAAGTGAACTTAAGTTGCGTATTAAATGGTGAATATTAAGTTCAAGATATATTTGAAAGATTTGAAAGTCTTAGAAACTGGATCAAATTTGCAAAGAATTGAATTTAGTTCAGCGATATTTTCTGGAAGTCTTTAAACGAAATTTTCAAAACCAGCAAGACCAAAAATCTTTCCCAAACAAATAATTTTGGTTCTTCATCATATGAGGAGATGAGGAGTTTGTGTCAGTCTCAAATTACATAGTGAAATTTCAGCCACCAAATTCCGTCGTACACATCGGCCTGTTTTGCCGACGGTAGGCGGTAAGCATAGTTACCAAAACGAGCTGATTGTCATTCCCACTTCGATTATCCGCGGTGGGCGTCGGATAAGAGTTAGTTTCGCGAGCAGCACAATTCAACTACAGCTGCCCCACTATGCAGTGACTATGTGAAATGAGGTGAAAACCCAGTGGCACTACAGAGAGGACATCTCGACGTCGGTCATGGTAATAATTAGCCCTGACATGGCAAGCAGAATGGATTCAAGCCAATGGACCAGTAGTTATGATAGGAACGGAGCTGCTTCGATAAAAGCACCGTAAAATGAGGAGTCTGCCAATACCGAGGGGACCTTCCAACGGATAAAGCGACAAAATATGGAGATTGAGAGTTAACCTACCAGGGGCCGGATTATCAAAACTTCGTAACTTTTTGTAGTTACGACAAAAAAGTAATGTGGTACGTAAAAACACTCTAATTTTGGCATTATCAAAATTTTCGTACGCAAGTCTTAGCTAAAAGCGTAAATGTTTTTCCCGCTCAAATGTTTTTAAAATACCACCGCTAGTATTATGTTGTCATAGCAACGCCACTCGTAAGTCGATTTTGCGTACTTAGGAAGTTTTGATAATACGGCCCCAGGCAATGATTTGTGACACATATGTAGCTGCGTCTGAGGATTGAGATCTCGGGTGGATAAACAGCAACATTTAGTTAAGCATTCCACACAGGCTGTTGGGAAGAGAGAGCCAAGCTGACATTTGCTGAAGCCGAGCTGATATATGCTAGGGCCGAGCTGACTGCTGCTGGAACTAAGCTGACTGCTGCTGGATCCAAGGAGACAGCTTTTGGAGCCAAGCTGACTGGAGCTGATAAACGTGGACCAAATTCACAAATACCTACGATAAATGTCTCAACAGCCACAACGACCACAGCACATTAGCCGCCAACTGACCATACGGCAATCAAAAAACACAAAATAAACAACAATCACAACAGAAGACTATCAAACACAAAACCAACCAAACATATCTCGGAAAAGCCAAACAAGATAATAAAGCAAACAAACATTCCACAATACAACCTTACATTGGCAGAGAAGACGCAACTTAAACAGACCGCAAGACCATATCGCCAGCCTCTCCCGACAGGAGGTGTTCGGCAGCATACTAACCAAATAATTGAAGACTAACTATGATATTGACGCGACTTTACCCGACAGAGACTCCACCAAAATATTCAACTTTTTTATAACCAACCTGAAACCTAGACTCCGGACATAGACTTCAACCTCCAAACGGAATTTAGTGACGATAACGACATGAGATGGTCCTCACTAAACTTGCCAGAGAGGCCAAGAGATCTCTCAGAACGTGCCTCCCGCCGACAACCAAAATCCATTACGAAGAATGCGATCCCAGGGAACGTAGTAAGTGATGAACAATGCGGAGAATCACCCATTTAACTGCCAGGACAAGACGAATTAACCGCTGTTAGACTATTTAGAAGCAACAGAGACACCAACCCAATACCTGCCATTACGCAACAGCTGGTACCTTAACGAGCTGAGAAAGAACGAATTCCGACTGAAGCTCTCAGTGAAAGAACTAGGCTCCTCGAAAATTATCGACTATTTGAGACAAGACTAATTTAAATTCCAAAAGCCCACAGTCAACATCATAGAGCTCAACAGACAACTCATCGCCATAAGTCAGCAACTACCGACAACATACAGACGTATCCAAATACAAACATGGTAGAACGTCATTAGCACACAAAAACACAAAAAGATCCCCAAAAGTTCTGTTCATCCCTATAACACATGATAGGCTCCAACACCAAGCAAATTGTCCCGTACCTAAAACAACAACATACAACATGACACACCCGAACAAAAAGAATCCATCTTTCGCAAAAACTGCAGGCAGGATCACTCAGTATTACACCGACAATGAAGACATCGACATAGAACACTTCCACGCCATGCAAGATCACGTTAGCAACAATTCATACCTACACCTAATTCACCCATATAATCGCGGCTCCATCCTGCAGACTTCACACCTATTAACATTAGCTAGAGAAATACAGAACATTCAAACAGAAAGTAATTGGTCCCACGAGCATCACAACACTCAAATTCAAACACCTCACCTACCCAAATAAATTATCATCTATCTAATATACAAATTTAATCGTGCCATTTCCACCGGTTATTTCCTTGAGTCAGGAAAACACGCCATCATGATCTTCCGCCCCAAACACAACGCATTGCAACACCAAGTCCAAAATTAAAGACCCAACTCACTACTAGATATCAACGGGAAGCTTTTAGACAAAATACTCAACAATAGATTACACGAACCCCTTTTCATTCGCAACGTACATAACACAAGTCAACACGAGTTTAGGAAACAGAGGGACACAAACAGTACTAGCCACATTCCACGAGACACTAGCTAAGCGACCCTCCCCCTCCTGGCTCTCGCCGGCTCCTCCCCCCCTTCCTCCTCGCCCGCGCCAACGTCTCGTTCCCCAACACACCCCCTCACATGCCTCGCGTAATTTCCCTTCGTAATCCACGTATTGCACCTCCCGCACTGTCTCCTGTCTCCCACTCCACTCGCTCCACCCGTACACGTCCTCTCATGATTCACTCTTGCACCCTCCGTCTCAACACTCATGCCACATATGCTACATACAAACCTCATTCGCTCCTCAGCTACTCTATGCATACGCTTCTGGTGGTTGGTCAGGCCCGCCTTACTTCGGCAGACCTTCCCACACCCCTCATATCTGCCCCTCCAGTCATTCATTCTTCTAACATTCCTGTCCAGTCTCGCCACATTTGCATCCCAAGCGTACTAATCCCCTTTCTGACATTCCCACTCATACCAATGCCCATGCGTCCTTTCACTATGCCCTTCTATCCCTCCCTATCTCTGCTCAGCCGCTCCACATCCGTCCAGTTCACTCCCGCTTTCCTTTACATCCGCTTCCAATACAAGACATTCTTACTCTTACGCCCTTTCATCTTCCCGAAACCTTCCAACCTCTCATACCATCCTAGCACCATCGCTTTCGTCAGCCTCTCATTTCCCATTCTCATAACATGCCCCACTCGCACCATTCTCAATCTTCCATCTCACACTCTTTACGCCCAAACACTTCCTAACATTTCACATGTTCACCCCTCTCGCTCGCATTTGCCTCAGAGGCTGGCCATTCCGATCACTCCACACGTATCTATAACACTTATCCATCCACTTTTGCATCCGATTTATATTATTTACATTCCACACTCTCGCCTGACAATCATATAGCAGACTACTCTCCACACATGCCTCCACTACCATCGCCTGACACTTCTTAGACATTCTCGACCCTTTCAGCCACCCTTTCACTCTCCACCACAAAATTCCAGCTCTCTTGATCCTGTTATTCATATCCACTTCCGATCTCACCCAGCTCCCAAATACCCTAATTTGACCTCCTCCTCTGTCCCAAACTCAAGCGCCTCCTCTTTCTCCTCATTGTTTCGTTCCTCCCACTGACTCTTCACACCCACAATCGTTGTGTCATCTGCAAACAAAGCCAAGGACACTCTCACACATCACTACTCCCCTTCTCCCATGCACTCTCTCCAGCAAACGAAACCCCTGGCACCCATCTCCACGTCACCCCAACCTCTTCACCCCCGCTTCTTTTCGCCACCTCCGCTTGCCTCATTACCGCCTGATGGTACACATTAAACAAGATGGGTGACGTGGAGCACCCCTCTCACAGACCTCTCGCACGCACCCAGCTTTCACTCACTCCCTCCTTCCCTCTCACCTTGTAAACAGTCGACTCATGCGAATCCACAATCGTATCCAAACATTTTTCTTTCATTCCATACCTCTCAAGCAACCTCCACAAACCCGGTTTATTCACTCTCGGATCCGCTTTTCTCAAATCCGGCAGTCTCGCCACAGGCCACTCCTCTTCATTCATGCCCTCATTCCCATTCAGTTCCATTCTTCTCTTCAAATCAACCACGTCCTCTTGCATACGAACCATCATTTGCACCACATCCACTGTCGACCTTCCCTTTCGAAACCCTGCCTGTTCCTCATCCAACAACCCCAAATACTTAGCCCACCACGCCACTCTCTACGCTATCACCCTCGCAATTATCCTGCTCCCCATACTCAACAGACATACCCCCCTATAGTTATTGCAGTCATTCCTATCACCCTTCTTGTATAACGGAATCATAATGCCTACTTTCAAAGATTCATCCCAAGCATCCGCTCTCTTCACAAACATTTCTCTCACCAACTCAATCACTCTGTCTCTCACTCTTTCATCTGCCCACTTAATATATCCAATCCTCACTCCATCTTTCCCAGGCGCCGACTCATTCATATCCTTCATAGCCGCAACAATCCTTTCTCTTTCAGGCACTTCATTCAGTCGATCATTTGCCACTTTCGTTCTTTCACACTCTCGCAGGTCAGCCGCACCATTTACCGTCCGTTCTATCACTTTCGGCTCTTCTTCATACCTCTCGCACGTCACTCGTTCAAAATGCTCCTTAAATTCATTCACACAGATATTCGCACTCGCTCCTGCCTTGCATCCCCTCGTGCCAATCTTCCGCAAACACTTGTACATGTCTCCCACTCTGCCTGTCGCACACGCTTCCACACATTCCCTAATCTCATTCTCCCACCACTCTGTGTTTCCTCCTGCGCATAGTGACACCAGCTAGTAAAGCAAGAGCGGCAGCATAATCTATCTTTAAAGGCCTGCGAGTGCGGTAGCCCAGACGGCCAGTCTCAGTCCCAGTCCCGGCACACGCGTGTAGTGGAAGTAGTGGAAATACGCGTGTAGACTGATTCTGAAGGATTGAGACTGGCCTGAGACCAATAAGCCACATGGCTGGGCCTCAAAACTGGCGTGCGAGTTTCCACTACGCGCGTGTGCTGGGACCGAGACTGACCGTCGGGGCTACCGCACTCTTTGGCCTTTGAAGATGGATTATGCTGCCGCTCTTGCTTTACTAGCTGTTGTCACTATGCGCAGGAGGAAACAAAGATCTATTTATCTAATAGCAGTTATGAAACGCAAGAATGGTTTCCAACTTCTCATTAACGTAGTTTATCCGTGTAATAACATGCATTCACCAAGGGATTAAGAACAGCATTATCTTATTTTACCTTTAATGTGTCGAGAAAATTAAATGTAATAAATACGCCACAATGTTTAACCATGTCTGGTTTTTGGTCTATAGATTTAGATAGGTATCATAGCGTGTTCCACACATGCTACTACTATTATTAGTTATTGTGTTTATTTACTATTTACTGAGTATACATACACTGTAAGTACAATAAGATAATTAAGATTCTTTAATTGACGGACGAGTGAATCCATGTAAATAAATTGATAAAATCTGTTAATAAGAAGTTAGGAAGTATTATTTTCATCGATGTTCGTGGATGGATCTAATTTCTCCATCTCCTTACTTATTTTTTCTAATTGAATTCTCAAGACTCTATCTGTGTAAAGAGAACTTTTTACTCGTCATAGGCAAGGTGCCTCTCTATATAAATCGATAAGCATTTCAGTAGCATCTCTGCTCCACTCTCCGTCGTGTGACATGGTCAAATAAAAAGCAAAGAGGCAGGCAATGGTGCATCTATTGGAGCGTCAGCCCAATGCACAACTTACTGGAACGGCAGTCACAGCGACACTGTCCTTTGCCCCTCACGCAAGTCTAGCCAAAGATTGAACAGGGCTTGACTCCCCGACGCGCCAGTCTCGATGGTCCGGACTGAAAAAGCCAGTTTTTCAGGCGTCAGTCTCGCTGAGTCTCATAGTGGAAACGGGCCTTTAGTGTGAACTGCGATGCAAGCTAATAGAAAATAATGAAATTTCTAAAAGCTGAACATGCTAATTTAGGAATCTTTAGAAACACAACTTCCTATGTGTTTAATGTCCAGTGCCTCCCAAAGTGAAGGACTTTGGCGGTTAGAACTTGGAATACCGGCAATGACGACATTCAAGAACACGCCGTCGAGCTTCAGGATTTTTGCTGAAATTTTCAACTTTCGGGTATATTGACACGAACGTGTTATTTCAGCTGTTCGTGTTATTATACTCGAGGTTATAATATATGATTCATCAACCAAAACATCAGGATACGTTTTGTGAACTATAGAACCGAAAGCTTAGATTCATCAAGTCGATTAACGGTAGCTTTGAGTTGAGTAGTGGCACATGAGTCCAGTAGTGGCATCTGGCAACCTTACCAACTGTCGGCGGAGAGCTTACTGCTGAAGACTCGTTGCAACAGGGTTTCCAGAGCAAATTTGTTTGGTAACTATGTTGCACGGTTCCGTTATTGTGAACTCTATTCAAAGTGAAATCGAACTATTGTAATATGCACGTGTGTATTTCGAGAATTTTAGGTACACAGGATAGGGAAAAATTGCATTTCCGTGAGTAACTTCACTATATACAGTATTAGGTACTTCATACCTGGAAACAGGAATTATCTACTATATTGAGTCTGTGCTATGTTGGAATGGTTCGAATTAAGCTCTGTACATACAATAGGCTGTTTTTTGATAATATTTTAGGAGAATGTTGAGGACTTATTCAACTGATTATTGCGGGAGAATGCTTAACAGTATATGTGAATATTTGGTGCTCGTGAATATGAGAGAAGGTTCAATACTGTTTAAGGTGATAATATTTTGCTCAGCCGTACGTGGTAAATGTTTGGTACCGGCCGCTACTACCGCAACAGGTAGGAGTGTTTGGTACGGGTAAATGGGTAGAATGTTTCGTGCGTGGATGATGTGGGATAATATTGAGCAGTGTTGAATATTGTAATATATTGATAGTTGAGTGATAATGCATATTGAAGAATGTTTAGTTTTGGGAAATGTGTGAAAATGTTGAATGCTGGTGAATATTAAAGATTGTTTTGCTTGGGCAATGTGAGAGGATCTTGCATTTTGGCAAATATAAGAGTTTGTTGTGGGTAATGTGGAAAGTTGGGGTTGAAAGTTGCATTAACTGATATTATTCCCGTTTCAAACTCGTTTTCATTTGTCACTTACAGCGATTCAAATGACCCCTCCCTTCCCCCCATAAAGGGGGAAAGGGAAAGGGCATTTTTTAGCGCATTTTTCAGATTCGGCCTTGTCTGTCCCGAACGTATCAGGTACCAAATACGCGCGCCCCACAATCGCCCCAAGCTCGACAGGTATTTCACAAGATTCTCTTTCGGCGCTTATTTCGCTCCGGCAACCGGAACCGTGGTTAAAGCGGACATAGAGCCGTTCATTTATACCATTGGGCGAGCTTGGGGCGCGCTTGAGCAAGCGGCTAACAGGCATCAAAACTTTGATAGGCTAAGGATGAAGTTGATTATTTCTGAAGAACTACAAATTAAACGAGGATAGATTCAAGAAATTTTCATCGAGCTCAGCAATATTGGAATGGAATTAGATAGATATGCTTCTAATCTTTATTTCTCAGCAGTTTCAAGCGATATTTTCAGACCCTGGTAAAATTTTTTGCTAGACGAATGGTTTCTTCAACAAAAGAACTGTTCAGCTTTGGGCATATGTCTGCATGCTTGAGCTTATTGCTCAAGCAGAAGAAAGCTTATGAACTATCGCTCACAAGGAGCCCATATGTGATGAACATATTTGATGTAAGTATTTCTCATAACTATCGTATATTCCGCTATTTATTTGATTGTCTCTCCAGTAGTTTAGAGTGCAGCCGATAACTTTAATGCTTGAGAAGAACTACTTTTGAAATTCAATACTGTGATTGCAGCAACCGACGATGGATGCAGAAAGATCCTCATTTACCTTGAAGTGTGAACAACTAAAAGCGGCAATCAAATTAGTACCCTAACTTTATTTTGTTAAGATTAACATGTGTTACACCATTCTATTGTGTGGTCATTCTTTCGTCAATGAACGCAGAATTACGAGGCCACTGCAGAACTGTTTGCTCGATAGAAATTTAATGTGATGAAAGTTACATGATATGATACGGCAAATATTCCAACGATTATTTGAAACACAACATTGTTCATTCAGCAGGACTCATGGATTTAATAGGAGAAATTGGCTTGACTTGCATAACCTCGAATCAGTTATATTGATGTATCGATTAAATTTATTTTATTTACTATTATTGACCTCATTTCTAACCACGCCATGCCAAAATAGTTACCAGTTGTAAACATATATGCATGGAAATTGAGCCTCTGATGGACTTGCTCTGATCTTAAAATTAAGGTAGTAGTATAAGACTGCATATATACGTATAGCGTACAGAGATTCAAATGCCCGCTCTTCCCCCCATATAATGGGGGGAAGGTCCGCATTTTTAATGCATTTTCAGATTCAGCCGTGTCTGTCCTGAACGTATCAGATACCAAATAGGCGCGCCCCGCAGTCGCCCCACGGTTGTCAAGGAATAGACCGGATTCTAATCAGGTGCTTATTTCCCTTGTTCAACCGGAACCTAAAGCGGACATAGATCCGCTAATTTTTACCGCTGGGCGAGCTTAGGGCGTCCTTGAGCCAGCGGCCGAAAGGAATAAAAATTTTTGATAGGGTATATGTACAGTCATAAATGAATACAAGGGAGAAAAATTGAAGTGTTCCGTAGGAATTTGCAAGATAGCCTCGTGAAAATAAGAAGAATTTGGATATTTCTTACGAGAACACGAATGACGGGATGATAAGTCATTATTGGTGGTAAAGCGCGTGTAATAAAATAAGAACAAAACAGACCTCATGATAACAGCCATTATTGGAGGTAGAGCTCTGTTCAATAATATTAGAACACGATTGACGGGACGATAACATTCGTTATTGGAGGTACATCTCTGTTCAATAATGTTAGAACACTAGTAACGGGATGAGAACAGTCATTATTGGTGGAAGAGCAAATGGTTTCTTACTCCAGAAAGTTCACATGATACCGATTGTGAACGCAATATTTGCTCTAGATTCGAAGTTTTATTTCGTGAGGTTTTGCCAATTCTTTGTTTCATTAATTCGTTTTTTGTCCGTCAGCTAATAAGTGAACAACTGAGCTAAGAGCGGGAACAAATTATGGTGAGCTTTCCCATAAAATCTTTCGCACTTATTGGGAATGTTGAGATTTATGAATATTGGTGAAAACTTGAATACTCTGATATACATTTTGTATGTTATCGGTTTGCTTAAAGAGAATAAATAGAAGAATGAACTCCTGGATATGCACGAGTATTAAATTAATCTTGAAGTAGGAAAGAACTTCTAAGTAGGAAAATACATCTAATATTATGCAACAAAGCTTCTACCGAAATTATCTACAGTTGTTTCGAGCCACCGAACTGCTTGGTGTTACTAGCTCAGAATTAACAATTCCAAGTCCAGTACGCTAGTCCCGGTTGAGTTTAAAATGTTAATGCGCAACTAATCTCCATCACTTGTCCCGTTAGAATTTGAAGTGAAAATGTTGAAGAAAGAGTCCACCTTGGCAATTATATAAAGATAACTCCTCCACAACAGATATTTCTTTGGTGTTTTCCGTCTCGACCGTAGTAGAGCATCATTTTCCAATATTATAACCCGAGTGAAGGGATGAGAACAGATAATATGGGTTCAGTGCCCAAATAAATTATATGTGCTATTGAAGAACATCACTGGTATTTATATGATTTAGATTTATATGACCTTTC